>NW_027491650.1:0-175000 GCF_021521415.1 Bidens hawaiensis
GTTTAAAAGCAAGCGGCGTTAATCAGATCCGAAAGGGCATAAACAACAAATTAACAAAAGAATGCTAAAGTTAGAAAGCATGCCTTATAATTTATCCATCGCAATCAATACATTCAACCAAAAGTGTAATCAGTATAAAAAGGGTTTGATAACTGTTACTCGGGGGGGGGGGGGGGGTTTCAAATGACTGGTTAATGGGTGATTAAACGAGGAACAAAAGAAGTGATAGGTCGTGTAAGGAGTGGAACATGGGTAATCTAAGGGAAACGAAGTCTAGGCAGCCTGACTCAGCCAAGGTGGCCCAGTATACTTTGATATTGTTTTTATTTTTGTTTAAGCAAGTGTGTAATCGATCACCTGTGCTCCATGACGGATTGGACATTCAGGGGATATCGGCCGAAAAAGAAAACCAAAAAAATAAACTCGTGATCTCTCAAGAGGATCTCAACACGTGTTTTACATGGATTGAGGGCCTACGCAAAATATACAACGGTCTAAAATGATATTTAAAATTTATTAAATAAAGTTTAATATCAAATTCTAACAAGATCCACACAAATTGGGCAGTATGCAAGTATGAGAAATTGGTAAGTAAGGTACAAATTGTTGGTTAAATATTTTAATAACAATAAACCATGCATTGAAATGGACTTATGATGGCTCACTCTATATATATAACTAGGGGGTGTTTGGGATTGTTTATTTTCATCAATTTGTAGCTTACTGATTTTTCAAAAGCTAATAAGTTGTTTAGGATTGCTTATGTTGTGAGAGGATAAGTTAATAAGCGATGATATTCTGACTTATTAACTTATGATAGAAAGTTATAAGTAATTAAAATAAGGAATTCCAAACGCCCCTTTAATCTGCCAAAAAAAAGTTATAACGGTCGTTGTCAATGCCAGGCCGGCTCTCTTCGACTCCTCATTCTCATCAATCCAACAATTCATTAAATCCTAATAATTTCCGGTCCTCACATTTGGATGCGATGGAAGGACAAATGTCGAACGAGTGGATGGAATCAAGGATTCAACAGTTACATATTAATAGTGAAAAACAGAAACGAGAAATGGAAGTAAGAAGAAGCTCAGAAGAACAAAGCCAATGGATGTCAAGTGGGGCCAGTGACGACACTTAAAAAAGACTGCTTATAACTTGGAGCGTTTAGCATGTTTGGTCCATTTGATTTGGGCTGCTTGTACAGGATTGGGTTGGTTCGAGAGGCGAATCCATAAATTTTTACTAGGGTGGGCACAAAATGGATCGATAAAATAATAAGGTTGGGTCAAAGAGAACAAGGCTAAAAAACTTTTAATCAATGGTCACAATATACTTCTCTTCAAAGTTCAAAGGCATCTCACCGGTTTCCCAGCCAAAAAAATATATTATTAACTATTATTTATGTTTGCTCTCTAATTTCAGGGCCGTCTCCAAGAATATTTAAAAATTCAAGGACCCGGGGCTAGTAAATAATAGGCCTCCAAAATATATACTCATTAACTCCTATATAAAAAGTAAATAATACGACGATAATTATGATAACAATAAACAAAACAAAAGTATAGTAGCAAAATAGTTTAATTTGAATACTTAAACGAATGTTGAAATTGTCCTACCCTTTTTGGTTTTAAATCAAAAAGTCTTTATATTTTAATATATATAAAAGAAGATGATATAACTATTAACACGAGTTCTAACAGGAATTAAACTCATGTCATAGGCCCTATTAATGAAAATGAAAAAAGTAATGGCTCTTTATCATTTTTTGTTTAGATTGAATATTGGATCTAAAACTTATTGAGATCTAGAGTTACTTTAAACAAATACAAACAAAAAAAAATTAAGAAAATAAATGGTAGATGCAAGATTTGAACCTGTGCATGTCATTTGGTTGAAGAGGGTTTTACCAGCTGAATTGAGTCATATCAATATGTTGAACTATGTAGATTTGTATATTATATATATGAATGTTGGAAATTTTTGTGGGCCTCAAAAATTATTGGGCCCGGGCTGAGCCCTCTCTGCCCTCCTGTAATTGGCGATAAGGCCATGGAAACACTCTAACCCTCCTTAACTCCACTTATACTCCGTATCATCGACTTTAACAGTTTAACCTATGTCATTCCAGCTCATTTAAGGAGATGATTTAACCCCATATTAACTTATAACACTACCGCATCCATTTTTTTTAATTTTAGTATTATACATGTAATCTACATAGCATATTTTTTGAATAAGCATTAACATACACGTAAACATGTGTCATTGGATTTGGAACTAGTCCAACAAAGACCCAATGGGCCTCAAATAAGCAAGCCCAGCACTCCAGCAACCAGACTCCTACCTATAAGCCCGGCACTCCGGCAACTTGTGTAAACCCGGTACTCCGTCAACAGGACGGTGGGCAGCCCTAAATCCACCCCTGGTTGGTTCACAACAAGGTCACTGACAGAAGTTGCGAGGTTCCATAATGTGCTCGATCAGATGCTTCTAAAGCAGTAAATATTAAGTGAAATGCAACAACGTGAGCATTTGATGCAAGCAAATTACGGCTGTTGATTCAGGCCCCAAAACAAACACACAATCAAAGCTCACGTATGTATGAAAGAAAAAAAATACTATGTGCATTATATCAAAAGAGGGTTACTTCATTCAATAAAACAAATGGCTTTAAATAGCCTACAAGTAACAAATGTGGGAATAATAAAACTAATAAAATATTTGTTCTTCCTAAAAACTTGGTCGAATTGTTTACTGATTCATCTTCACAACTCACGTACAATACATGTGCTTTTGACCTGTGACCCGTTGACCTTGACTCGCGACCCGTGAACAACTCGATGAACCCAACAATGGTCATCATGGAGATGGAGATGCTTTGAAACTGTTTGGAAGGAATAAACCATGCTTTGAGATGGACTTATGATGGTACAAATAATCTGGCAAAACAAAAGTTAAAACTATGATTTTTTTTTTCATTGAGGCATTTCATCAAACACTTGGTATGCACAACGAAACTACAGATACATTAAATTAGTGGGTCTACTCAGTAATCTACTAAAAAAATACATGTGGCCATAAAATCTCAATTCCACGGAACTTTGGCATATTTATTATGATATGAAATGTCTTTTGGTGCTCAGTAGTCTCTTCCCAACACTCTGAGCAGTGTATTGGTGTTTCCCTTGATTTGCTTTTCCTAGGAACAAGTCCTACCTTTGGAAAACACAAGCCTTCAATCCGAAATGTAAGATGAGTGTATGCAGGATTCAATGAACCAAAGGGTACATAACCCACCACTCTACATTCATTATAAGATTCAGGATTTTTATCAAACTCCTCCCACTGAATTTGTGGACGACATCTCCCACTTGATATATATACGACACCTTTATCTATTGCAAATATCAGCATATAAAGTCATTATTATACCAATTGCGTGGAAGTTGCAATGTTATAATGCTTAATTTCATATAAGAATCTGACTAATATGCATTTGGAAGCACTATACTCATAAAACGATCTTCAGCTCTCTGCAATGTATTCATCTCAATAATAAGGAACATAATTATCATTATTACAAATTATAATTTATAAAAAGGCTTGAAATTCAAGAACATGATAAGAGTTATACCTGAATCATAGAATGTACAACTTTTTCAACACCAATCAACTTATTCTTATTATTTCTCCTAAGGGAGACTTTCCATAACCATTTATAATTTGATAAATCTCCTACCCTTTGAAGTGACTCACAATATTCTGCTCTGAGAATTTCTATGCTTGATGGGAGATCTGGCAGTTCTACAAGGCTCACACAAGTCAAGTAACTTGAGACATGGGATTTGGGAGAGGCTAGAATGTAATCGTGTAAAATGGTTTTCACTTAGGTCTAGTACTTGTAGGTTAATAAACCCACTCATATCAGATGGGATGTCTCCATCTCCCATTTTGCACCCACTAAGCTTCAACTTTCTTAAATTACGTGGAAGTTGAGGAAGCTCTTGTAAACAGCATTCATCGCCAACCAATTTCTCAAGTTGAATACATCCATAGATGTGAAGATATTTCATACGTTTTAGGAGACGAAAGTCGCCTTCTATCCTTTCTAGTTTAAAACATTTTCCTAAATCAAAAGAAACAAGGTTGGTACAAAATTGTCCAACCGAATGTGGGACTAATTCTATGGCGGTTCCATCCAAATGAAGGTTTACCAAGCTATCCATGTTCGTTTGTATTTCCGGAAACCTTTTAAGTCGACGACATTTAGAGAGCACAAGAGTCTCCAGTTTTATCATCTGTATGATGGGTGGAAACGATTTAAGGTTTTCACATCTTTCCATATTCACCCAAACAAACCTTTTGTGATATCCAATGGATGAATGAATCTCATTTAATTGTACACAGTATTGTAAATTCAATCTTTCAAGAAGACATGGAAGGCCTTCAAAATCTGGTGTCCTCCTTAGACTCCTTGAATAACTGACATCAAGAATTTTTAAACTTGGTAGACTCTGTTGTAAGAAAAATACGTAAAAGTCAAATAGGTTGGTATATTTAATAATATCATATAACTTTTTCATGCCCATTTGCATACTTTGTTGCACATGGATCATTTGTCATAGTAAATTAATTCTTTTTAACCTCTTTTGCATTGTAAATGTAGCAACTCGCAAAAAGATATTCAATAAAAGAAAAATAGAAAGTTTATTATTAGTCATGAATTGGTTGCTATGAGTCATTTTAAAATGATTTATGTATATAGATTGAGACAACCCGTTCTAATGAAATGTGTCAAAGTAAGTTGGTGTTATTTCTCAAAAACGGGTCAGAATAGGATTATATGAGACACGATTTACGAGACACGCGATGCGTAGCGAGTCCCACTACATTGTAACACGACGCTCGTATGAGCGCAATCCAACATAGGTTGCGTAACTCATGCCGGTGCGCGTATAACCTGGCGTCGGGTGCTCATGACACGGGTACGTGCGAAACTCTAAGCCAATACACTCGTAACTTTGCGCCAGCAAGCGAGTAACAAGGCATAGGATGCGTAACCGGTTCCAATACGCGCATAACACGGAAACGGTACATGTACAGCGCGCCATCAGACCCGTAATCGGTGCCAATACCCGTGCAATCAGATGCCGCTACGTGCATAACCAACATCGGTCACGTAAGCGATGGTGGTACGCACATAACCCGGTATCGGTATGTGCAACGTGATATGGTGCGCGTAATTGGTGCCGGTATGTGCGCAACCCGACATCAAGCGCGTAACCCAGAATCAGACACGCTGCAGCGGACACATAACAGGTGTCAGTATGCGCCTAACCCAGAATCAGACGTATAACCGACACCAAAGTACGCGTAACTGACGATTGAATTCGCATAATACATGATTGAACACGCGTAACTGGCACCCGGTTATGAATTTTAATTGATTTATCGTCCATTTGACCAGCAACAGCAGCTGCGCTTAGACCTAAAATCTGCAGTTCTAAAAATTCCAATTTTACCCTTGGACACAAATCAGGCCCGTTAACAAAATTAGATTTATACACTTCCTAACGATTTATACCTACTGCAAATAAAATTAGAAGCAACTGATTCGCCAACTAGTAAAAAAAACAACCAGTTTTAACCCGAACCCGCCCGACTTACCCGTTTCCCGGTCCTAACCAAAACTTAAAATGAGATCAGTTTTACAAATGCAAGAGAAATAAAAATAGAAAAAAGTTAATTTCAAAATAAATATATAATGTATTTGAATATAAATAGAATAGAATTACATACCTTAAACCCTTCCCAGAGTTGTTTTTGTAGGCTCCATTTCAACATTAGGCAAACAAGCCTTGTTGGCTGAAAATTTAATGGGAATGAAGATGCCGGATCCTGTCCCCAATCAATCCACCGAAGTTTCTTCATGTTTGCAATAACATTAGAAAGATGTTGACGGTTGTTATGTAAGTTAAGCCAAGTGTCAAACTCCTTATGATAACCCCGCAAAGCTAATACTTCAGTTTCCTATGTTAATTTAATTAATAAAAGGAACCACATTGTGTTAGTAATACTATAGAAAAATGTCATTAGATACACATGTATAAAATAAATTTTTGCAAAGTTAGTTTTACCATCAACGATGCAACTGCCCCCATATCACATAACTGAACAATATTTTTCACCTCCCAAATTCTACTGTGTTTTTCAGGATTATAAGGGTGTTCCCCTTTAACAATGTAGTGGGCCATTTCTGCTACCAAGTCATGCATATCAAACATCTTCCAGCTTCCATATCATGCATTTGAAACTTTTATGAGAGACTTTTGTTCCAACACCCTTACCCCTATACGAGTGTGAAATCCACAAGCATCAAGCACCCTCGTAGCTTCATCTACGTTCCATCTCCTCATGCCGCATGCAATGTCTAAGAATAACTCTTTCTCGTCATGTTTAAGCCCGTCATAACTTATTTTGAGTCTTTCCATCACGTCAACATCTGGGATGCATTTTAGCTTGGCCAAGGTACTCTTCCATTCATCTTTGTCTTTGTCATACAGAAATGAACCTAGAATTTTAAGTGCTAATGGGAGCTTACTGGCATAAGACACTACTTCTTGTGAGAGCGTCTTGTAATCTTCTACAGGTTCATCTTTGTGAAATGCATGTCTACTGAAGAGCTTCATAGCCTCATCATCTGATAACAAACTCACTTCGTAGATTGTGGCTTCATTGATGTTTAGCAAATGCTTATCTCTGGTAGTGATTATTATACGGCTGCCCTCACCGAACCAATCATGTGATCCTGCTAACGCTTCTAGTTGCTCAACTTTATTAACATCATCTAGAACAACTAAAATGCTTTTGTGACATAAACGTCTTTTTATCATAGTCCTTCCTTCTATCTCACTACTAATCTCCACTTTTGTATTCAATATAGATGACAACAAATTTTCTTGCAACTTTTTCAAACCATGCTTACTTGATTCCTCACGAATATTTTCAAGAAGACAACAAGCTTCGAATTCGCGAGAGATTTCCATATACATAGCAGATGCGAGAGTAGTCTTACCCCCACCCCCACCCCCAACCCCCCATATTCCAACCATGCACACACCACCTGACCCAATTTTCAACTTTGATTTCAAATCTTGCAAGCGAGTTTCTATTCCAATGAGATTTTTATTAGCATTTGTGTGTAGGGGAAGCAACCTACTGGAAATTGTAGCAACAATATTCTTAATGCATTGTGCTTCGTGCCTGCAAAATCGATGCATAAGGAAATACATATTATATAACGAATAATCATATGTTTGCCTGGTGACTATTTATGTCTATTTCATACAATATGAAAACCTAAAAGCCACCACTGACAGGTTTCTTATGATCAAGTTATTGGCATGTTTGGTAAATTTTACAAAGGCACACCAAGTAACAAAATATAAGTCATTATAAAATGTGTGAATCAAGATTCAAAGCGGGGGTTAAGGGAACTAATGGCTGAGACTTGAGTATGGTTTGACTTACATATGACCTCCCATTTTTGGTCCTCACAAAACACATGGCAATCATGTATGGCTTCTCACACTTCTCATTTTTGTAACCATTTGAAAAATAACACAACTCTAATTGTACCCTTTTTATTTTTATCTCGGCCTTTTGAATTTGGAATTTGACTTACTGGAAAAACGTAATTTAAAGTCTCAAACCGACCTATATTTATACACGAATAAGTTGATATTGAATTACAAGTATAATCGAGTTATAGAAAGCAACATATCAAGTATAAAAGGTTTTTTCTTAGAGAAAAAGTAGAAGAAAAATTACCCTTTTGCAAAATCCTTGGAGACCCATCCAGAAAGGTTGCCAGCCTTTACAAGAGCTCCTCTCCATGAGTCAACTTTGTGTTTATTCTCACGCTCATGTTTGGTAAATGCTTCTCCAAATTTCCCATTTTGTTTTCTCACATCCGATGGATCAACGTCATAAAATATTGGCATAACGATTTGCCCTATCTTTTCCATGCACTCTACAATATGTGCAAGCTCGTCCAAGCACCAAGAAGAGTCTGCATAGTTTTCAGAGAATACAATAACTGCAATCCGTGATTCTTGGATAGCCTTCTTGAGGGTTGGACCGATTGACTCGCCCCGATCAAGTGTTATGTCATCCTTGTACGTTTGGATTCCTCGTTGTGCAAGAGCCTCGTAGAGATGATCCACAAAGCCCTTAAGGGTGTCTTCCCCTCTAAAACTTAAAAACACCTCGTGTTTCCATGATTGAGAAACAGAGGCTGGAATAGAGTGAGAAGAGGATGATGAAGATGCCATTGATCTGTGTAGTGAATTTGTTTGGAATTAGATCCAAAAAGAGAGATGCAGTTTTGAGTGGCTTACATCCTTGTCACTGATATGAGTATTATTTGTTGAAGATATATTCAAGAAAAGTCATACAAAGGAAACTTCATAATAGCTTCAAATAATGCTAGAGAGAGAGGCTGCAGCCCTTTCACATCAGATTCCTTTGTCTTTGTTTATATGTTTTGTTGACCATCTATCAAGTATCAACATAAATGTGAAGTAGACTGCCTAACCAGATTCAACAACTCACATTAAATTAACGCGTTGAAACAGTAAAGGACGCGAGTCACATGGGATGTGTGTGTGTGTGTGTGTGACTGGTTTGTGTGGGAGCAGGGTGACCCGGTCCATCTCTTTAGTCTTTGGTATGGTTTCTATTTTTAAATTTCCTTTTTCCTTTTCAAATAACCTTCTTAAAACTCACGCGAGGTGAATTGGAATTAGTTAATCGAACACGAACTAAATTCGGAGAATATTTTGGCACAACTCACCAATTTGTAATCAAGAAAATAACTCAAAACTTGATAAATTCTTCATTACAACTAGAGTAAAACATAAACTCCTATTTATCTATTAAATAAAATGTCATCTCTATCTAATAAATAAAATAGATAATTATCTCTAATTGCAATAATTAATTAATTAATGAGATCGATCCATTCGCTAGAACCGGCCCCACCTTCCTGACCCGTAACTCGGGTTCGGGAATTAACTCCAACAAAAACAGTGTCTATCGAATTTTCATTTTGAAACAGCAAAAAACTGAAAGGCAACTAACCCGCCCGGCCAACAGACCACAGCAACACGGTGTTTCAAAAAAAAAAGAAAGAAAGAAAGAACATTCACGTGACAAGAATGTTCCAGACCGCTTTTGGGCAGAAGCGATGAAGACATCGGCATATGTAATCAACAGAATAACGCGCAATAAGGTCTAGAGCATGAATCTTCACGTGAGAAGCTACTCAAGGGTTACTAATAAATAATAATTAATAAATATAAAAGACCTGCAAGATTAGATGTTCAAGTTGTTGTACACCACTGCCATCTTCTGCAGGATTTGCAAGGCAACATCCAACAAATTTGGATGGATGCTTCTTCAACACACTAATATTATTACAATTTCAAACAACATGATGTAATAATTGGGAAAAACTAAAATTATAGGTAATCAAGTGATGTTAAGCATAGGGTCATAGGGGCGGTAATTGTTGGCACGAACCGAAGCCGACTCCAAAAAACTGGTTTTGGGTTGACTAACACAACTGTTAAAAAACATGTCGGGCTCGGGTTGACTGTTTTTAAAAACGGGTAGAGTTCAGGTTGACCCATATGCAAACATGTCAACCTGTTAACCCGCATATTTTTGTTTTTGTCTTTTCCGTTTTCAGTTTTTCTGAAAACACGCTTGCGTTTCAATTTTCAATCCATTTTCAAGATTTTTAATATTTTCCAAAACAAAAATATTCATATTGCTCATTTGCTCTACCGACTCTAAATTATATTCATTTTGTTTAAAAAAAACTTTTAATTTTTTTGATACTTGGGTTGGATGGGTCGTGTTAGGGTCGGCCTAAATTTATAAGTATGCGGGCTACAGTTAAAACCTTTGAAACGAATAATAATATGGGTCGGATTTAGGTAACACATCTCAACTTGCCAACCCGAAACAATTGACACCCCTAGTTATTCAGACCTTGTTACATATGAATGATCAAATTTGTGATTTATCGGCTGCACAATTAATGCACCATCTACGCCTGCTTCTTCCATACACTATAATAACAAAATACCAAATCAGTGGATCAAAGCAGAAAAATTAATGGTTGGTGATTATAATTTCAAAACTATTGAACTTACATCAAGCAAGAAATCAAGATTACCGCGTAACGAGGGCTTCTGACCAGGAACATAAGGGTATTTGTCTAACGCCTGCAACAAAGATTAGTCATTGTTAGCTTCCAAAGAAGATAAGGAGGCACATATCTGCACAAGCCAATCAATAGTTCAAGTCACACACTCTCATAATCCATTTTATCTTATAAGAGGGAGAATTCGTCAAATCATATCTATCTTCTAGGGGTGAAAACAAGGAGAGCAGCTCACGAGCTACTCGAGATCAGATCGATAAAAACCACGTAACAAGCTGAGGCTTATCAAGCTAGAGCCTCAAATAAAAACTCATTTAGTTATTGAGCCCGAGCTTTAGCCTTGTGTGGGAAGATCGTTTAGGCTCATTGAGCCTTAAACTTTTAAGTTTTAATTCATTTGGACTTCAATGTATTAATTTCACACCGTACCGCTGAGTTTGAGCCGAGACAAGCTTAGACTCATTTAAGGTTTTCTCAAAATATATAAAAGTGTGTGTATGTATATTAATTAATAAATAATAAACTAGCTAAGCCCGAGTCGAGCTCGAGATTGAAAAAAACGACGCATGAGTTGAGCTCAAGCTTTAGAAAAAATAGCTTTTGAGCTCGAGCTCTGTAAGGTCAAAACGAGCTAAGCTCGTGCTTAGTCAACAGGCCCGGCCTAGAGCATGTGCAAGGTAGGCCACCGTGCAAGGCCCACAATCTCAAGAGGCCCATATGTATATGGTTTTAAAAATATATATGTATAAAACAAGATATGGACATGAAATCTGGCTTGGTGCATTGGTGAGACTCGGGTATGGCAGCTGCAGTGCACTTGTTTGAGTCCCCATGACACCTATTTTTCCGGTTTTGGAAGTTTTCTATTAAAAGTGGATAATTTTTGTGTTGGGCTTCATCAAATAAAGCCATGCCCAAATTCGAAACTAACTCTATTCAAACTAATTTGTACGTTATTTTTTTTTTATAACTAACAAATTAATTAATTAATTTTAACTTTCGGAGCCCATTTTTATAATTCGTGCAGGGTCCACGATGGCCCTTGAGCTCTCGGGGACGCCACTGCTAGTCAAGTTCAAGCTTAGCTCGTTTGCACCTGTACACTATCTTCCATTGATGATGGAGATGTACATTTACAGCTACAACTGTATTTAATGACTAACTAACTAAGAGGGTGTTTGGCCTAGCTTTTTTAACAAAGCTTATAGCTTTTTTAGCTTTTCTTTTTTACAAAATAAGCTTAACTTGGTGTTTGGTTTACCTTTTTAAGCTTATGTTTATAAGCTTATCTAAGCTAATTTGAAGAAACTTATTTGAATATGGTTTTTAGCTAATTTGAAGAAGCTTATTTGTGTAAGGGTGTAAGTTACTCATTTACCCTCAAATGGTGGTGGATAGGGATGAGCAAAATTGGTACTGGTACCGATTGGTACCGGTACCGAACCGGTACCAATTGATATCGGTACCGATTTGGTACCGTCGGTACCAAATCGGTACCAAGGTTTTGAGTTTTCGGGACCGGTACGGTACCAGGTTCAGTACGGTACGGTACCGATATTTCCCGAATTTTACCTTAAATACCGGTACCAAAAATTTGTGATTTTCGGGATCGGGATTTTCGGTACCGGTACGGTACCGAGCTCATCCCTAGTGGTGGATTAATAATCATTGAAGCAACTTATTACTGTAACAAATTAAAGAACGGTGGATTTAACAACTTATTATCAACTTGTAGAATATAAGCTAATCCAAACACTTAAAAAGAACTTATCAAATAATAGAAAATAAACTACAAGCTACTTTAAAATACAAGCATAAGCCAAAAAATAAAAAAATAAAGGCTAGGCCAAACACCCCCTTAACTAACTAACTAGTTTGTTACTAACTAACTAACTAACTTATGTTAAGAGCGTTGCAGAATGACATAACTAGCCCGTATCTTATGGTTTGAAGTAATTCGTTTAAAATTATTAAAAGAAAATAACCGAACTAACCAAATAACAGAAAATAAGCTATAAGCTACTTTTAAAATACAAGCATAAGCCAAAAAATAAAAGCTAGGCCAAACACCCCTTAACTAACTAACTAACTAACTAACTAACTATCTAACTAACTAACTAACTTTATCGTAGGGCTTGAAGTGATTCGTTTAAAATTATTAAAAGAGAATAACCGAACTAACCTCTTGAGCAGACGCCCAAACGTGTAAATGCGAATCGATTATTTTGGCTTTAGCGGTGGTTGCCATGTCAGCAGCTGTAGAAGCTCGACGTGAAATAGATGCTGAGTTAACAGAAGATGTTGATGAAAATAACAAATTACAACAAGAAGAAGAAGAAGAAGGAATTAGTTTATTGCATTTGCTAGAAGAAGAAATGAATGGCGTGAGCGAGACTACTGAGTTGAGTCTCACAATCGCCATGGTTTCTTTATTATCACAATTAATTTGCACCTTTCATTCCATCTTCTAAAATAGTAACTGATGGTTTTGATATAATTGGTAATTAAATACTCAACAGCAAATAAATGGATACGTGGTTATTAGAAGAGGGTGCACAAACTGGTTTAAAACTTAAAACGGTTTGGTTTAGTTAATAAAAGTCAAAAATGGTTTATGATCGGTTTCGGTTCGGATTGAAATCGGTTTCTTACCATGGTACGATTGGTTTCGGTTTGGGTTTTGACCGGTTTTTTCCCGATTTCGGTTCGGTTAACCGGTTTTGATGGAGAAAGTTACAAACCGGTTCCAAACCTACGGTTTCAATCGGTTCCAAATTGATTTTAATGTAATCAGTTTCAAAACGGTTCGGTTTCGGTTCGGTTATCATATGTGGGCCATCATATGAAACAATTAGTTTCAATTGGGCTGATAAGTAGCCCAGTGGGTCCTCCACCTGGATTCTTTCTTTATTTCTTTACTGGACTATGGGCCAACAAACTTACCTTATGAGTTTTGATAATCTTTTATTTATATATATTTTTTCAAGCTACATGTTATATTTGCATTTACTTTCTCAAGACTAAGGGTATGTTTGATTGAAGGTAATGGAATGGGAGAAAGAATTGAATGGACAAGAGAATGAAATGGATCATTACCATTCATTTGTCTTGTTTGGTTAATGTATGTGAATGAAATAAATTATTACTTCATGTTGTTTGGTATCCAGAAAAATTGTATGAATGAAATATAAATAATAAAAACACTTCTATCTCAAAATAATTTTTTTTATCAAAATAAAGAAAATACAATGGCGACGGTAGTGGTGGTGGTAGCTCCGCTGACGAAAATGGTGGTGGTGGTGGTAGTAAGGCGGCAAGGGTGGTGGTTGTGGCGGGGTGGCGGTGGTCAAGCGGTGGTAGCATTAGTAGTGATGGTCATGGTGGATGGCAGCGACAGTGGTGGTGGTCAGGCAGCGACAGTGGTGGTGGCGGTGATAGTCAGGCGACGGCGGTGACAGTGGTTGCGGTAGTTACGGCGACAATGGTGGCGACGGCGGTGGTAGTGCTGGTGGTAAGGTGGTGGTGGTGGTAGCGGCGACGGAGGTGGTGGTGGCGGTCAAGTGGTTGTAGTGGTTGTTGTTAGGTTGTTGTATTGTTGAGAAAGTATGGTAAAGGAGGAATGAAATGAAAAAAAAATAGGGGTGTGATGAAATTGTTTTGATGTAATGAGATTCCATGTGTAATGGATAATTCAATTCTATTGATCAACCAAATACCACTTTTTTTATTCGCATAGAATGAATCATTCTATTTCTCATGTAATTGATGCATACCAAACGCTACCTAAGAGTATAGAGTTAGTATCCCATAAGTAATCTTCTTATTTACCCCATCTCTAAAACTTAAGAAAAATTATGATGGTTTTCCATTTTCTTTTTACTGTATTCTTTATTGTCTATCTATGTATATAAAAATCACTATTCATTCTTTATCCATCAAACTACAAGTAAAAAAGAAAAAATAAAACAAAAGATGTTATAAATATATTAATATTATGGTTATCAACTCCTAATATAAATTAGCTTCTTCTTCAAGTTTTCCTTTCTTATAAATATCCCATTGTATCTCGATGTATCATACATACATAATTAATGAAATCTCCATCTAATCCCTCCGCATCTTTCTTACATGTTTGGCTATTTGTTAATTAGTATTAATATTAGGTCTATGATTTGATGATTAACTGATAATTTATTGTCATGATATATACTGAAAAATGTTTTATTTCTTTCTTGATAGACAATATTACTAAAATATAGCTACCTTACATATATTTGTATTAACTTTTATTGATATACCTGTATTAAATGAGTTTGCTAGATTTTATGATAATAATCATTTATTTGTATGAATTAAACATATGAGATATTAGTTGAGCGAAAGATATGTTTGTTAATTTAACATTAAGAACTTCATGATTCCATTTTATTAGCTTAAAAAATTATATGTTATCATCAAATTTTATGAAAACTTAGAGATGTTTTTTTCTGTTTCAAATTAGAGTGAAAAATACGTGTATGTAAGATATACTTGTGATTAACTCTATTATGATAGGTTAATACATAAGTTATGCAAATCTTGCATGTAATCTTATATCATAAAGGTTTTACTTTAATTCATTATATATAATGAAATATTACAATGTCATTAACATTATAATTTAACCTCATATGCTATTATTTTTGCATAGATAGTATTAAAGAACAACCATATCTTAGTTGGTATTTATATGGCATTCTAAGTATCATTTTCCCCTTATATCATTGTTAATTTATAAAAGTTCATAAGATGCTCGATCAGGAAAACCTACATGACTCGGTCATGTAGTTATTTCTCAATTTATATTATGTGAAGAGAAAGTTAATTTCTAAGAAAAATATTGCTAAAACAGCTTGTGTTTGTTAAACCTTAAATATGCCTCTGAAATAGTATATCAGTAAAAGAGTATGAAAGGTTTGAAATGATTTATATACGTATGTCTAATAAAATATTGGGAAACTATGAAAGTTTTTTGTATCTACTTCATTCCCTGAGTGAATGTGACAATCTATTGATCATTGCAGTCATTGATATGATTGAGAAATTTGGAATGATGATTACATTAATAATGAGATCGACCACCAGAAGTGACAAAGGGATTGATTATTATGAGGACAAAATATGAAAATATAAAAGTGAAATCACATGATTGCTTGAAACGACAATACAACTTTTTCTCATATTTATAATCTTGTATTATAGAAGCATAATACATATACGATCATAAACATGAAGTTTATGGATCATGATTATCTAACGGCATGACCGGTTAGACCACACCGAGTCAATGATGTGAAATATATTAAAGAACCGAAAGTTTCTTCGTGATAACTAAACATGCAAAGTTTGCTCTCAAGTGAAATTGCTTATTACCAACCGAAAGAAGGTGTGAATCCCTAAATGTGATGGAATTGAGTAAAGGATACACATATCCTAACATGATACTATTTAGTGTTTTAAATCGATGCATCGTCTACATGGCTATCAATTTCACAACATGAAGTTTGTGTGACTTGTGGCTTAGCTAATTAGATAGCAAGCACAATATTCTAGATTTTCATATTTATTTGGTAAATCACTATTAATAGACGAATTGATTTTGTTGAGACGATCATCAAACGCCTACAATTGGTTGCAACAAGAGCGAAAGTTCATGTTTTATTTGGGTATTTGTCATTTTACATGCATTTACATTGAGCCAACAAGTTATGATACTTCCTCCCCATTGCAATTGGTAGGGCTGGTATATCGTGTATACCCGTACACGATAAGACACGAACACGAAATGGGTATACCTGTACACGACACGAAAACTTTTCGTGTACCTGTATCCTAAACACGAACACGAACCTGTTAATACCTGTAAACACGATAATACACGATAAGAGCTGTTTAGTAACACATATTTGACAACCTATTTAGGGAATAATAGGTAGGTAAAGATTAATAACTTACCAAGTAAGAGGAAGCACCGGCGGGCGGCGGCGGCTCTGACAGCGGAGAGGAGAAAGTCCGGTGAGGAAGTGGTGGCAGCGGAGGAATCACCGGCGGGCGGAGAGGGGTGGCGGCGGCGAGGGAATCACCGGAGAGGGGCGGCGGGCGGAGAGGGGTTTGTCCAGAGAAGTGGTGGCGGCGATGGAGTGAATGTGGATATCTGAAATCTGAATGTGGAAAGTGGAAACGTGAGTTAGGGTTTGAGGATAATAATAGTTTATAATTATAATATCATATATATATTTAATTATAAAAATTTAACCATGTACTTACATGTAAACAGGTATTTTACCTGTTTAGACACGGAAATTAACAGGTAAATTCGTGTCTACATGTTTAATACACAAAACCTGTTAAGGCCTTACCGTTACCTGTTAAGGTCGTGCAGGTACGTGTCGTGTATTCGTGTCTCGTGTATAAATTGCCAGCCCTAGCAATTGGTTTTTGGTCAGTAACCAAGTATCTCTCATCTAATATTTCGTATGTGTTATATATTGAAATTAATCCACCACAAGACACAAAGATGAGACCATAAAGGAAGTTGGGAATTTATGCCGGTATTATATATTATTTATGACTAAAGAGTTGGAACTATTAATGAGATATTTGTTTATGGCTCATTGGTTTTTACTTTAGTGAAGCAACATTCCCAACATTAGGGGGGAGATATAAAGCAGTTGGAAAACGAAATTAGTTTGAATTATCATTGGTCCTCGAATTAAATTATATGAACTAAAAGTTCAAAGAATAATTCATGTATAAAGATTAATGAATCAATTACCAAACGATTCACTGACTAAAACAAAGTGTCTAGCTAAGACACCTATAAAAACTGCTTATGCTCCCATTAATATAAACGTCCTGGAAGGACAGCCATACATTGGTAATGACTAGTGAGTCTAAGGCACGCCTGAAGCGTGGTAGACTAGTCGATTCCAAGAATAATGATTCCTCGAAAATTGGAGCAAGTAATAAAGAGGGTCAAGTCGAGGTATAGTAAAAAGGTCTCTTGAGAGACGTTAGACATGATGGTTATTGAAAAAACCTCAAATACCTGAAAACAAAGAGCTCTTAGTAAATTGTTTTTTATCATGTCTACAAGATATATGGAATCGAAATAAAGTCGACGTCGTTATAATTTTGTATATCATATAGCACTTGAAAATGATGAGGATCATGATTTAAGATCTGCCTATGAAAAATGATTGGCCAAATTGGAAAGGCGCAAATAGGGCAGAGTTGAATTCTCTAAATAACGGAAAGTTTTTTGGACCAACAGCCCGTACAATTAAAGTTGTAAAATGTGTTAGATACAAACGGATCTTTTATGTGAGTTATGAAAATTCAATTAAGTGATATAAGGCAAAATTGGTGGCACAAGGATTTTGCAAAGATCCATGATTGATTTTGAGGAGACACATTCTCCAATGGTGGAAACAATGACTTTCTGATACCTAAATAGTCTGGTAATACGAAGAGAGAATTGATATGCGTCTTACAAATATTGTGATTCAGTTGATATCAACTGAAAGTTTACATGAAAGTCTATTAAGGATTTGAATTATCAAATCATGTCAACTATGCTCTCGAGAACACTATGACTCATGTTGTATACAAATTCATATTTGAATACGTTATGATTATTTTATATGTTAAATATAGCTGGAACTTCTGAAGAGTTCCTAGCACGTGAATGATTAAAAGGTTAATTGAAACATCTTAAGAATGTAATTCTTGTGCATCAATAAACATACATAGAAGAAATTGTACCTAATGGTGATCGTATTTTAATAAACAAAGAATGGTACAATATGGGTTTTGATATATGATATATAAATTGCTGTGTCAAATGAGCAAGTTCATGTAGCAAAACTCATGAGGAGTGAATGTACATCAGTAATTGGTTAAGATGGAAAGAATTTTGTGATGGACTGAAAGTGCCTAAGCATCGGCATGAAAGCATCAATAAATGTTCTACAAGGTTAAGAAATTGCATATGGACTAAATAGTCGGATTCAGCGTGGTACGTACAATCAGGAAATATGTTGATAAAAAGGGAGATAATTTTGATGTAATTAGCCATACTTTTATCAAAATTTTACTCTTAAAAGTTCATATAATCACAGTTTACAGTGATGATGTACACATCATCGAGAAACACTGCAGAACTTTTAGAAGGAGAATTTTTGAATACCTTGACATGATGTGATTATTACTTGACCTGCAGTTCGAGTATACGTGCAATTATATGTTTATCAATCCATCAAAGTACATCTAAAAAATGTTGAGACATTTTACCAAAGACAAGATTCATTCTTTGAATACGTTAAATGATATCCAACAAGGCAACAATGCACTATAATATCATTTCCTACCTGAATATGAAATATTATTAGTTCTGAAATACCACAATTAAATGCACAAGTGTTATGTCGTACTGTTAGTTATGTATGATTATTATTTTCTTTATTTATATTTATCGTCATGTGTCCAGCTAAGAGACATCGGAATAGGTTAAAACATATATTTCAAGTATGAAAGATATGTGTTTATATTTTACTAACCCATCAAAACAAGTTTTGTTAGTCTTGTCATGCAGAGAAACACAACAAGATATCAATACAACAGTATAGGGTTATGAGATGACACAATAGAAGTTTTCATGTGAAGATCATGCAACATTGTTCAACTTAACAATTTGCATGTAAGGGACGAAGACACGAATGATTGAGTACAAAAGTTTTGAAGCTTTCACAGAAGATCGATATTTACCATTTTAACGGATATATAAATCAGGGGGAGACAATACGCGCTGCACTCTTTTTCCCTTAGCTATGGTTTTGTCCCACTGGGTTTTTCTAGCAAGGTTTTTTAATGAGGCAGCATCTCCGAGCGTATTAAGTTGATAGCCAATGGGGAGTGTTATAAATATATTAATATTATGGTTATCAACTCCTAATATAGATTAGCTTCTTCTCCAAGTTTTCCTTTCTTATAAATATCCCATTGTATCTCATATATCATACATACATAATTAATGAAATCTCCATCTAATCCCTCCGTCTCTTTCTCACATGTTTGGCTATTAGACTTGTTTTACAACAAAAGATAATATATAGATATTATTTAATTGGATAAGGACGTATATGAATTGAGCTGTGAAATGTTTACAAAAGATAAAAAAAATCCATTATGAATTCTCTAAGCCAGTAAGTGTTAAGCAGTTATCAATACTAATTGAGTTTATCATTCGAGTTTAGGGTAGTTCGGTGCGGTTATTCGGGCTGTTTTGTGTAATATAATATATCCGATGACAATCAGTATCACAATCGGGTTTGTCACATTCAGGTTGTTCAGTTATCATGTTACTCGGGTTGGGTAATTCGAGTTGGACATATATGTTAGTTTTAAAAAAAATGGTTTACAATCTACACTTTTGGTCCAAAAGATTCTAACAATCTAACCCTCATGTTGGTTAATAACTTAATACTATTTGAGTGTTAATGCGTATTCATGAATTCTCGGTAACATGCCAAAAGTTGAACCAAGATGATTTTCTAGGATTATGAGACATCAATCTCGATAACATGCCATATATTTTTTTTCATGTTATCAAGTGAGACATAAAAAGAAACAATTTTACTGAAGATTTTACAAATATATATTTCATGTCCGAAATATGTTACTTTAGTTAGGTAGTAGTTTGGTCACTAAATGTTAGTATTGTAAGTCAAGAACACATCTTTTTTGACATATTCTTTATAAATTCCAAAGTATATATAAGGACATCAACGACGCTTTGGCCGAGTGGTTAAGGCGTGTGCCTGCTAAGTACATGGGGTTTCCCCGCGAGAGTTCGAATCTCTCAGGCGTCGTTCGTTTTTAAATTTCTAAACACTTCATAGTTTTTGGGGTTTAAAAGAAACTCGATAATAGATGCAAGATTTTTTTGTGGTTTGAAAGGTTAACTGTCAATGCTCGTTAAATATAGTTAGGGGTATCATTAAAAATTAGCAATAAAATATGGTGTTCTCGAATTTTTATGTTTTTATTGAAGTATGACAAGATTTGAATGGGAAGAAAAACAAATATATTTCCAATTTAGATAATAATATTAGTGATTTTATTATTTTAAGTATGTCTAGAAGAGAACAATATGTTGTTCGTGCATTTATGCTATGCTATGCTATGTAATCAAGCTAAAATTAATATAGTGTTTGGTAATGAAAGACAAAATAAAATTGGCTATTTAAGGCTTACAGTCCATTGCATAGTATAATGTTTTATCAATATACTATTGTAAGTTTGTAACCTAAAAACATTATGTTTTATAAAAGGGGGTGATTTTTACCAACTCTTTTTGCGTACACCATAAAGAAATAATGTACACTATGCTATCATTACATGGATGTATTTTTTTCGGTATCGTAGGAAATATTACAAGTCAATAAGAATCGATCTTACTTGATTTATATCGTTGCAACGAATAAGCGTTCACATCAGAGCTAAACTCGTAGCGCTAAGCCGCCGACCACATATGATAAGAAAAGTCATTCATATCAGAGCCAAACTCATAGCGCTAAGCCGCCGACCACATATGATATGAAAAGCCATTCACATCATAGCCAAACTCATAGCGCTAAACCGCTGACCACATATGATATGAACAAAAAGTTTCAAACTTTCAATGTTGGCCACCAAAGTTATTTGTTCTTAAAACCTTGGTCACCAAAGTTTCATTTTTTTACATTTTTGACACAACACTTTTAGCATTTCAACTTTGGTTACAAGGCCATTTTTAAGGTACTAGAACGAATCAAACTGATATCGATTGAGTTATCACCGCGTCCTCACCGCAACTACAGAGAGAGGGCTTGGATCCCTTCAGGTTTCCAGCCAGGTAACGGCGTAGACGTTAGGGTTCCTTCACGAATCAGGTCCGACTTGCTAGAACACGGGGTCTCCAACTTGTTTAATTAAAATTATAACACATGGTTGAGAAAATAAATAACAGTCCAATTGGGTTAATGAAGGTTAATTAATAAAGTCCTCAAAATAAAATAAAATGTAAAAATAAAAAAGGTTAAACGACAATAACACGTGGTGGACATGTTTTACTTGGCTCAGCAATTCCTTAAATGTGTAGGACGATATTCGCAGGATATGTGGTCCAACACCTGTTTCTGCCTTCTGTAATGGTGGCCTATGTTTTGTTGTGTTGTTAAGGTGGTCGAAAGCAACGGATCATGGCATCCTTGGTGTCAATCTTTGTCGCCGTCGGTCGGTCCAATTGTCATCTTTTTTCACAAGGACGACACTTTGCATATGCCGATTTACATGGATTTAGTCGATTTTAAGGGTAAGTAGAAAAATCGAACCAGTATGAAACCGATTGATGCGCTGATAGTTCGGTTATGACTTTATTTTTATATGAGCGATTTGGTTTTGATTCTTTGGATGGCGTATTTATATGATTCAGTTATGGATACATGTGTAAAATAATTGAATTAGTCGAACCGAGATTTAAATCATGTTTTATATTATTATTATTATTATTATTATGCAAACTAAAAGTTCAAAACCATACTAAAACAGTAAAACTTTATTTATCATAAAGTTCTGAATCATGTGGGCCAAGTTGACTGGCTTATCTTTGGAAATAAATACGAGCTCAAATATATATGGTTAACAAAATAGAGACATTTTTTTGTGATTTTTGTATCTATTATCAAAACAGACTAGAAACAGACTAGACAATCTTGTAATTTTAGACTACCTTCAAACTTGTATATATGGTTTTGTTCTACTTAGGCTATCTATTATGGTGGGGGGTTTCGAAGCCCCTCCACAGTACCACATCAGCGTCACGTGGGCAGTGGGGCATCGAAGCCCCAAGGGATAATGCCTCTCTATGGTGAGGGGGCTTCGAAACCCAACCTTTTATCTTTTTTTTTCATAAAACAAAAAAACCAACACAATAATATATAATACAATAATAATAAAATACAAACTAAATTAAATATGAAAACATATAAATAAAAATTAAAAAAATTACAGTTAATTTTAGTCGTCGTCTTTGCCGTCATGCTGCTTATGTAACACCCCGACCAAAGGCGGATTATACATCGGGGCGCCACATATTGTTTCATTACTCGTGACACTATTGGGTGTCAATATTTAATAAATACATTCATTCGCGCACGCGCAAGGTAAACAAGATAACATAAAACATCATAAATCAATATATTATAAATCATAATATTCGAACAGCAAAAACTTGTCTTGATACATTTTAATCTAGGTCCAAAATAAAGAAACTTCCTATGTGTCCACAAGCTCCAAAACAGCTACTGCAAACCTGAACATGTGTTAAAATAAACGTCAAACACTTGCGTGTTGGTGAGAAATCAAGTTTAATAGTCAATACATAGAATACAATAAATCTGCGCGCAACATGTGTATGTCTGGTTTTCAACAAGGGTGTAATCTGATCGGGACCAACTCTAAGATTCATAGACTGCCAGTGCTCACAATTGAGCTCACAAACAAGACAAACTGTGCATGTGTAAACAAAAGAGAAAATCATAAACGATAGTTCTCCCGTGTTCATCTAATGGTACCATGAGAACTGCGGAATAGACCGACAAGACGGTTAATGATCCACACATACAAATAAACAGCCAAGTCTACGTCCTCAACACATGGGATACTGCGCGACTAAAGTTCATAAACAGTTTAAGACTCTAAGTTTGTATGAACACATGAACATCCCAAAACATTAAAAATAAAAAGGGATTATGTACGAGATTACTCACTTGATAATCGATGCGGTGTAAGATAAAGCAAGAACCAACTTTAAACAAGCACAAGTTAACCTAAAAACAAGATTATCGTTTTAATGATTTGTTTTAAGTCTTGATTATAAGTTAGCATAATTAATAAGTAAATTATTATATATAATATATATTACCAGAAAAGCAGGGCAGAACAAGAAGGAAGACGGAGGCAGAGAGGAAGACGGCAGAGAGAGCAAGGAGCAAGAGAGAACAGGAGAGTTTAAGTGCTTTGTGTGTGATGTGTTAGGAAAATACATTATTATTTATAGAGAAACCCTAGGAGACATGAATCCAGAAAAAGAGGAAAAGATTCCAAGACAAACAGAACAAGACAAAACAAAAGATAATAAAAGATATCAAAAGATATGGCAGCAGGGAAAAAGAGAAAAAGGCTGACAGGGAACAGTAACAGGCATGGGCTGGTCAGATAAAGGTACTGGTCAAGCATGGAAAAAGCAGATCTCAAAAGATAATGTCAGTCACTTTTTCTGCCAACCAATGGGGTTGGTGCGCATGCTGCGCCAAAAGTGGCTTTTCAGACATAAAGCAGATTAGGTCAACAGCACAGAAGATAAGACAACACAACGGCTAGATTAAACAGGAGAAAAGACTCAAAGGAGTTTAGCGCGAGAAGGCAAAAGTGCGCGAGCGCGAAGGCAGACAGAACCAACCTTAACGCGTCGCGGGAAGAATTACATTTCTAAGCGCGCCGCGGGAAGAACTTCAATTCTAAGCGCGTCGCGAGAAGAACTATATTCCTTAGCGCGTCGCGGGAAGAACGGTATCCATAGCGCGCCGCGGGAAGAACTAAAATCCTTAGCGCGCTGCGGGGACAGTTCGTCTCGCGTATCGCAGTAACAGGTGGTCTTCACGCAGGCTTCCTTGTAAGGAGTCTGGCGCGTGGAGCTGCGCAGACAACCTTAGGCGGGAAGGAACAAAGGACAAGCAAAGAGTTAGAAGAAAAAGAGGGAAACAAGGCTTAAGGGCGGGACGGCGACAAGAGGGAAGGAGGCGGAAAGAGAGAAGAAGAGGGACGGGACGGCGGAAAGAAAGAGAGAGAAAGAGGCGGGAAGGAAAATATATATTATTATTATTAAAAGTAAAATATAAGTATAAATAAATATTAAATCATAAAAGAAAGAGATCGGATCAGAGAAACGGGTACCTGGGTCGGGTCGGATTCAGGGCAGATGTCACAGTCTCCCCTACTTTAAGAAATTTCGTCCCGAAATTTATCTCGAAGTAGGTTGCGCAGAGAACAGGTGCGGGTACTTGATCTTCAATTGATCTTCCCTTTCCCATGTAAACTCGGCTCCGCGCTTGGACTCCCAGCGAACTTTCACGATAGGGATGCGACTGCGCTTGGTTTGCTTAACCTCGCGATCCATAATCTCAACAGGCTTCTCAACGAAATGCATAGATTCATCAACTTGAACTTCATCAAGTGGAATGTGAAGGTTCTCGTCAGCTAAACACTTCTTGAGATTGGATACATGGAACGTTGGATGCACATTACTGAGCGCGGGCGGCAGGTCAAGTCTGTAGGCAACTTTTCCTACACGCGCGAGAATCTTAAATGGTCCAACATAACAAGGAGCAAGCTTACCTTTCTTCCCAAAGCGGACAACACCTTTCCAAGGCGACACTTTGAGGAGAACAAGATCACCAACTTGAAATTCGAGAGGCTTCCGCCTACGATCTGCGTAACTCTTCTGTCGGCTTCGGGCAGTCAGCAGATGATCACGGATCTTAGCGATTTTATCGGTTGTCTCTTGAACAAGTTCGGGTCCTGTGATTTGAGTTTCACCCACTTCGCTCCAACAGATCGGGGAGCGGCACTTACGACCGTAAAGTGCTTCAAATGGGGCCATACCGATACTGGAATGATAGCTGTTATTATAAGAGAACTCAATCAAAGGCAGGTGTGAATCCCAATTACCTCCAAAATCAAGAACACAAGATCGGAGCATATCCTCAAGAGTTTGAATAGTTCGCTCAGACTGACCGTCAGTCTGAGGATGATATGCCGTACTCATGTCCAAGCGAGTTCCTAGCGTAGATTGGAGAGATTTCCAAAAGCGAGATATAAAACGGCCATCGCGATCGGATATGATGCCCAAAGGAGTACCATGGCGGCAGACAATTTCCTTGACATAAAGCTGCGCGAGTTGCTCAACACGGTAGTTTTCACGAATGGGCAGAAAGTGAGCAGACTTAGTCAAACGATCCACTATTACCCAAATGCTATCATGTTTGCTTGCTGTCAAAGGTAACTTGGTAATAAAGTCCATCGCTACACATTCCCATTTCCACGTAGGAATTTCAGGTTGTTCGAGCAAACCAGATGGGCGTTGGTGTTCAGCTTTCACTTTAGAACAAGTCAGACATTTAGCTACGAACACAGCAATATCCTTTTTCATACCGGGCCACCAATAAGTAATGCGCAAATCCTTGTACATCTTATCAGCGCCAGGATGAATAGAATACCGAGATTTGTGCGCTTCACTCAGGATATCAGCGCGAAGATTCTCATCACAGGGAATCCAGATGCGATTGAGATAGCAGAGAATCCCACTCAGATTAGGGACAAAGTGCGCTTCCGCGCCACACGCTAACTCGGCGCGAAGGTTACCATTACTGATGGATGCGCGCTGCGAATCACGAATGCGCGATTCAAGGTTGCTTTGGATCGGCGCGAAGTGAAGCTGGGTGCGCGGCAAGATACAGTTAAGCTGGCAGGGTTTTCGGCTGAGCGCATCGGCTACCACATTAGCCTTACCAGGATGATACCGGATCTCACAATCGTAATCGCTGATGAGTTCGTTCCATCGGCGTTGTCTCATGTTAAGTTCCTTCTGATCAAAGATATGCTGAAGGCTTTTATGGTCGGTGTAGAGGATACACTTAGTACCATAAAGGTAGTGTCTCCAGATCTTCAAGGCAAAAACAACTGCACCAAGTTCGAGGTCGTGAGTTGTATAATTCTTTTCATGAACCTTGAGTTGCCTTGATGCGTAAGCGATAACCTTGCCTCGTTGCATAAGAACACAACCGAGACCTTGGTTGGAGGCATCGCAGTACACGACAAAATCATCATTACCCTCAGGTAGCGCAAGAACAGGAGCTTCACACAACAAACGCTTGAGCGTCAGAAAGGCTTCTTCTTGCTTCGAGCCCCAAATATACGGTTTACCTTTGTGCGTTAGAGCTGTTAAAGGCAAAGCGATCTTCGAGAAGTTCGAAATGAAGCGTCGGTAATAACCAGCTAAGCCCAGAAAGGAACGGATTTCAGAAGGAGTGGATGGCGTAATCCAGTTCTTGATTGCTTCAATCTTGGATGGGTCGACATGAATACCCATCTTGTTTACAACATGGCCAAGAAACTGTACTTCATCAGACCAGAATTCACACTTGGAGAGCTTAGCATAGAGTTGCTCAGCTCTAAGCTTTTGCAATACCAACCGAAGATGTTGCTCATGCTCGGCCTTGGTCTTAGAATACACCAGAACATCATCGATAAACACAATCACGAATTTATCCAAGAAAGGTCTACACACCCGATTCATTAGATCCATGAAAACGGCGGGTGCGTTGGTTAAACCGAAGGACATGACCAAGAATTCAAAATGGCCATAACGAGTTCGAAAAGCAGTCTTCGGAACATCTTCATCGCGGATGCGCAACTGGTGATAGCCAAAGCGGAGATCGATCTTGGAAAAACAAGAGGCACCTTGGAGTTGATCAAAGAGGTCGTCAATACGCGGTAAGGGATACCGGTTTTTAATGGTGAGTTTGTTCAACTCGCGGTAATCAATACACATGCGAAACGATCCATCTTTCTTTTTAACGAACAACACCGGAGCACCCCAGGGCGAAGAGCTAGGGCGAATGAATCCTTTAGCTGTCAACTCTTGAAGTTGGCTTGCCAATTCTTGCATCTCAGCGGGCGCAAGACGGTAAGGAGATTTAGCTACGGGGGAAGCACCAGGGACAAGATCAATACGGAACTCGACTTCACGAGCGGGAGGGATACCAGGAAAGATCATCAGGAAAAACTTCAGGGAAATCACGCACAACAGGGATATCGCGAAGCTTCTTTTCTTCAGCAGGTTTAACCACATAGGCTAAGAATGCAATACACCTTTTCCGCATGAGCCTTTGGGCTTCGGCGCAAGACATAAGCTTAAGACCGCGGGAGGGTTTCTCGCCGTAGATATGAAGATCACCATTTTCTCGAGGTATGCGAATCATCTTCTTGGCGCAAATAACTTCGGCGCGATTATGCGTAAGCCAGTCCATACCAATAATAACATCAAAGCTTCCAAGAGGCATGGGGATGAGGTCGATCAGAAAATCGTTTTCGTTAAGGTTAAGCGTACAATCCTTAATCACCGAGTTAATTAAAACAGTTTCGCCGTTAGCCAATTCAACTGGAAAATTTTCTTTTAAGTTAACGCGCGGTCGCGCAAGCTTCTGCTCAAAGGCGCGAGAGATAAAACTTCGATCGGCGCCAGTATCAAAAAGTACAGAAGCATAAAATCCGTTAAGCAAAAATGTACCATTAACTACGTCATTATTCGCTTGCGCTTGGTGCGCGGTTATGTTAAAAGCTCGTCCGCGTGTCACTTGGTTCGAAACCTGGTTCACCGGATTCGCTTGCGTAATCTGAACTTGTAGTCTCGGGCACGCGTTCCGGAAATGACTGGGATCACCGCAGTTAAAGCACGATCTGGGTCGTGGGTTTTGGTAGGTTGGTTGTGGGTTCTGCGGGTAGACTGGTGGTGTTGGCGCAATTGGATTGGCGGGAAGGACTCTACAGTTCTCAGCAGTGTGACCAGTACGGCCACATCGGTTACAAAGTCGACACGGGGTTTGGGTTGGGTGGTGAAATCTACAGGTTGGGCAAAAGGGATGGTTTCCTGTGTAAGGTTTCTTAGTTGGCGGGGCAGGGAGTGCTGGATTGGTTAAGGCATAGTTGTGGACTACAGGACGTGTTGGGTAGGCTGACAGTGGTTGAGGGGCGTATGCTAGAGGTTGGTAAGCGGGTTGCTGGACTATGGGCGGGCTGGTAAGCGCATAGGCTTGTCTGCGCCTACGTTTCTGGTTATGGTTTGAGGGTTCTGGTTTGGTTTCTGCGGGTTCAGAGACAGTTTTGGTGGGTTTGGTCTTCTCAGCTTCCCGCAGGAACAGGGTTCCTGCTCTGACATGGTTGTCGCTGAGCACAGCGGCCAACTCGATGGCGTCAGAGAGGGTTAGTGGGTTCCTGGCCCATACAGAATCTTGAATTTCCATGGGGAGACCCCCAAGGAATTTCTCTATGGCTCGGCGGGAAGGGGTAACAAGGTGAGGGACCAGTAAGCTTAGCTCGTGGAAGCGCGTCGCGTACTCGCGCGCTTCGCCACTGTATTGCTTCAGGTTCCAAAATTCTTCCTCCAGGCGCTTAACTTCGTTGGGAGGGCAGAATTCTCGCGTCAAGAGATCCTTAAATTCCTCCCAGAGCATGCTGGAAGCAGCTTCTGCGCCACGCGCATGAGCTACTCCATTCCACCATGTAAGCGCTCTAGATTCCAGGACACTGGAGGCATATAGGGTTCGTCTGTCTGAGGGGCATTGGGTGTGGAGAAAAGTGTTTTCTATTTTCTCAAGCCACTGGAGCATCACGGTGGCTCCTTCAAGACCTGTGAACTTTGGAGGGTTACCCGCATTGAAGGATTTTATGTTGTAACCGGAGGTGTTGGTATTGTTTTGGCTCAAAGCTTGGGCTATTGCGGCGGCCATTTCCTGGGAACGTTGCTGCCTACGCCTGCGCGAGGCTTCTCTCCTCTGATGGCGGCGAGATAGCGGAGGCATTCTATAAAAGTTTTAATTTTAGTTAATATCTTGGTTTTATCGCAAAGTATAACCTTATAAAGCTTGGTTTCGCAGAGTTAGATACTATCAAAAGTTAAAAGTAAAATAAATGACCCTAAATGCAGACTTAATAAAGGTAACAAATTCGAATCAAGAATCGACAATTCATGTATCACCATGACTTTCCGAATTCCCAATTTAAAATATACGAGCAAACGAGTATTGGAGATTGACGATTCATGTATCACCATGACTTTTCAATCTTCAATATAAAATATACAAGAAAATGAGTATTGGAGGTTGACAATTCATGTATCACCATGACTTTTCAAGTCTCAAACCTCAGAACATAATCGTAAATGGTAATTGAAAATCAACTATTCATGTATCACCATGACTTTTCGGATTTCCAAATCCAACAAACGAATATGTAAGAAAAATCAATAAAAATCGAAATTCAACAAAAATCGAAATATCGCGAAATTAAGCATAAAATCATATACTGCGTCTGCGCAAGCATATTTATAAATAACGAGTAATTAACAATAAGCGCGCAAACATGAGATTTCTCTCATGCGCGAGAGGGGACTCTTAGGTATTCTAGGCCGTTACGTCTAACCACCTATCCTAAAGTCAACGAGCTCTGATACCAATCTGTAACACCCCGACCAAAGGCGGATTATACATCGGGGCGCCACATATTGTTTCATTACTCGTGACACTATTGGGTGTCAATATTTAATAAATACATTCATTCGCGCACGCGCAAGGTAAACAAGATAACATAAAACATCATAAATCAATATATTATAAATCATAATATTCGAACAGCAAAAACTTGTCTTGATACATTTTAATCTAGGTCCAAAATAAAGAAACTTCCTATGTGTCCACAAGCTCCAAAACAGCTACTGCAAACCTGAACATGTGTTAAAATAAACGTCAAACACTTGCGTGTTGGTGAGAAATCAAGTTTAATAGTCAATACATAGAATACAATAAATCTGCGCGCAACATGTGTATGTCTGGTTTTCAACAAGGGTGTAATCTGATCGGGACCAACTCTAAGATTCATAGACTGCCAGTGCTCACAATTGAGCTCACAAACAAGACAAACTGTGCATGTGTAAACAAAAGAGAAAATCATAAACGATAGTTCTCCCGTGTTCATCTAATGGTACCATGAGAACTGCAGAATAGACCGACAAGACGGTTAATGATCCACACATACAAATAAACAGCCAAGTCTACGTCCTCAACACATGGGATACTGCGCGACTAAAGTTCATAAACAGTTTAAGACTCTAAGTTTGTATGAACACATGAACATCCCAAAACATTAAAAATAAAAAGGGATTAGGTACGAGATTACTCACTTGATAATCGATGCGGTGTAAGATAAAGCAAGAACCAACTTTAAACAAGCACAAGTTAACCTAAAAACAAGATTATCGTTTTAATGATTTGTTTTAAGTCTTGATTATAAGTTAGCATAATTAATAAGTAAATTATTATATATAATATATATTACCAGAAAAGCAGGGCAGAACAGGAAGGAAGACGGAGGCAGAGAGGAAGACGGCAGAGAGAGCAAGGAGCAAGAGAGAACAGGAGAGTTTAAGTGCTTTGTGTGTGATGTGTTAGGAAAATACATTATTATTTATAGAGAAACCCTAGGAGACATGAATCCAGAAAAAGGGGAAAAGATTCCAAGACAAACAGAACAAGACAAAACAAAAGATAATAAAAGATATCAAAAGATATGGCAGCAGGGAAAAAGAGAAAAAGGCTGACAGGGAACAGTAACAGGCATGGGCGGGTCAGATAAAGGTACTGGTCAAGCATGGAAAAAGCATATCTCAAAAGATAATGTCAGTCACTTTTTCTGCCAACCAATGGGGTTGGTGCGCATGCTGCGCCAAAAGTGGCTTTTCAGACATAAAGCAGATTAGGTCAACAGCACAGAAGATAAGACAACACAACGGCTAGATTAAACAGGAGAAAAGACTCAAAGGAGTTTAGCGCGAGAAGGCAAAAGTGCGCGAGCGCGAAGGCATACAGAACCAACCTTAACGCGTCGCGGGAAGAATTACATTTCTAAGCGCGCCGCGGGAAGAACTTCAATTCTAAGCGCGTCGCGAGAAGAACTATATTCCTTAGCGCGTCGCGGGAAGAACGGTATCCATAGCGCGCCGCGGGAAGAACTAAAATCCTTAGCGCGCTGCGGGGACAGTTCGTCTCGCGTATCGCAGTAACAGGTGGTCTTCACGCAGGCTTCCTTGTAAGGAGTCTGGCGCGTGGAGCTGCGCAGACAACCTTAGGCGGGAAGGAACAAAGGACAAGCAAAGAGTTAGAAGAAAAAGAGGGAAACAAGGCTTAAGGGCGGGACGGCGACAAGAGGGAAGGAGGCGGAAAGAGAGAAGAAGAGGGACGGGACGGCGGAAAGAAAGAGAGAGAAAGAGGCGGGAAGGAAAATATATATTATTATTATTAAAAGTAAAATATAAGTATAAATAAATATTAAATCATAAAAGAAAGAGATCGGATCAGAGAAACGGGTACCTGGGTCGGGTCGGATTCAGGGCAGATGTCACAGCTTATTACTCCAAAGATGTTCAACCAAATCCGATCGAAGGCTGAAATTCGTTTCCCTTTTTTGTGTTTTTAATAAATCAAGTTTCTCATCTTCGTTTAGTGTTCAGATCGGCTCTGGCTCATAGTTGTACTCGCCTTGGCAAATTGCTCTACCAGAGTCCTCAAATATCATATTATGCAAGATAATGCAAGTGTACATTATGTTTCTTAACTTATCCATTTGTTGAAAACGAGCTAGTTGTCTAATGATAGACCAACGTTTCTTTAATACCCCGAATGACCTTTCGATGTCTTTTCTGGCTGACTCGTGTTTTTTCTTGAAATACTGACGTTTATTGTTAGTCGGGCATGTAAAGCTAGGACCAATGTGGCCCACTCCGGATAAATACCGTCGACTAGATAATATCTGTATCCATAGTTGACATCGTTCGTGGAAAATGAGGTGTCGGGTGAGACTCTGTCTATGAGGCGGTCAAAAATAGGGAACGCATTAATCACAGCTACATCATTGTTTGCACCTGGCATCCCAAAAAGCGCATGCCATATCCAAAGATCAAATGATGCAGCCGCCTCAAGCATAATTGTTGGGCCATCATGATCACCCCGATGATATTGACCTTGCCAAGCAACTGGACAGGCTTCCCAAGGACAGTGTGTGCAATCGAGGCTACCAAGCATCCCGGGAAAACCGTGTCTTTGTTGATGCACCTCGTATATTTTTTGTACATCACTTTGAGTCGGCTTGCTCAAATATTTTTTATGATATAGTTGAGGAATACATAAGTTTAAAAAATGTTATAAAATTCATACCCAAAATTTTAAGGCTTCGAAATAAATAATTAGAATAATAATAATCACATTCGAAGAATGTGTGAAGTGCCTCACGAGCCACTATCTCTGACATCTGTAAATACTCTTCCATGGCGTCACTCGCAGTTCCGTACGCTAGTTGACGAATTGCCGCCGTGCATTTTTGCATACGAGAAAATCCCGGTTTACCTCTCAATTCGGTCGTCCAGAAAATCAATCCCGGGGCACCCAACCATCCACCGCGCCGGTCGTCCAGAAGGCGCCTCCCTCCCTCCGCGCCCCCCGGCGGTGTTCCCCCTCCATCGGCGCTCAAAAAGCACTTCCACGGCGCCCATAGCAACCAGTCTTATTGTGGTTTAAAGCTTTTATTGCTTTCCACATGTTGGCATTGATAATTATAATCCCGATTCGTCAAAAATAAAACTGAGAGGTGGCTAGGAAGGGGAGGATAAAGAGGAGATCAATTCAAATCTATCAATTTAATTTTAAAGTTTATTTAATTTTATGTTTATCTTTTATTTTAAATTAGTCTCCAAGTTCAAGTCAAACTCATATTTGTTAAGTTTATAAATAGAGTCTTTATTTGAAGTTATAAGTTGAAAAGTTCTGAAGTTAAAAAATAAAAACCCAACCCTGTTTTCTTTCGAGTTCCGATTTCAACAATTTATGTAGCATCACTTTATTTAATATATTGTTTGATACAAATCCCATCACAAAAGTCATCAATGTCAACATCAAAACTTCGGTTCTGTGTTCAAGCTTCAAGACACAACTTATATTAGAGTTCTAAATCCAATTTGGTTTTCCAATAATTGGTATCAAGAGCGTAGGCGATCTATGATATTTGTAAAGTTTAAAAACGGTGTGGTGCGACTAACCACATCAAATCGGAAACTCGAAGACCGGGTATTATGGAGGATGAAAGACCGGTTGTGCAAGCAAGGGAACCAAGTTCAACTTCGTTGCAGTGTCCGAAGTTAACAAAAACAAACTACAACGTGTGGGTTGTAATTATGGAATCGATCCTTGATGCTCTAAGGATTATGGGAGGTGGTTTCCGGAGACGCCGAAGACGAGAGAAAGAACAAGATGGCCAGGGGTATTATTTTTCAAGCCTTACTGGAAAACGTGTTGATGCAAGCTGCATGAACCCATAGTGCTTAGGAAATTTGGGAATCACTACGGTCAGATTCCTCGAGGCTAATCTTGTGCAACAAGCTCGCTTATGATCATTTTTACAAAACTGATTTCCGTGCCTCTCTGTTATAAACGTTTCCTTTCATCCCTCCTAGGCTCGTTTTACCCTCTTTAACGAGTTACGACCTTAACAACTTTATCTACCAATTTTTACACGGTCCGAACGCCACCCATTAATCCCGATTCATTCCAAACAACTTGTTTATGATCGAGTTTACGTTTTTCCTACATTCTAAGGTCCAATTCATCTTCCTACCAAAGCGTATGGTAAACCGATGTCAAATACACGATCTTTTATCTAAAGCATACCTTTTTTGGTTTGGTTCTTGCTTCAGATTGATTCAACACGTTAATCTAGATGCGTTTCTTGTTTATCTATGGAAATTGGCTGCAAATCACCCTCGCCATGGATATGGGATGAAGGAGATTGTTTGTGTGTGTGAAGGCAAAGGTAGGAATGAGGGTTTAGGGTTTTAAGGAGGTTTTTGCAGGTTTAAATACCCCTTAGCCCATGGACCTTAAGGCCCATCACCCTCCCTTAAAACCTCTTTTGTTTTCCAAGCCCAACTCAACTTATTATTATTCTACATAATTAAATGCTAACACACAATTAATTCAATAACAATCTTCTATTAAGTATTCATAATAGTAGGATGCTACAAGTCTGTTGTGCAAAATTTCACTATTTACAACAAAATTACAAACTTTATTTGAAACAAAAGAATTAACAGGAATGCTTAGTAGCCTCTAGAAGGTAAAGACCATTCAGTATATCACCAATAACCTGTGGGCTCCTCAGAGAAGGGCCCTGCAAGACATAAGGTGTTTTTAGAGAAAAGAACAATACCATCAGTATCAGAACATAATCTTGACACAGAAAGAAAATTATTTCTAAAATGTGGTACTAAACGAACTTTTGACAAAGAAATGTTATAAGTTAAAGGAACAATCCCATACTTAGGAAGAGTGATGAAAATTGGATTTTTGAGAAAAGAACGCTTGAAAATAAATTTTGATCATGACACATATGATCAGTAACACCAGCGTCAATGATCCATTTAGAATAATATTTTGAAAAATTGCAAGACATTATACCTCGGAAAGAATCTTGATTGATGGTTGTAGCACTGTTAGCAGCATAAGTAGTTGAAGGGCCAGAGTGAACTTTATTCTGCTACAATAAACCATCAAGTCATGATATTGTTGTTGAGTGATACCTTGCTAGTCAGACTAATTTTGATCACTCTTTTCTTGTTCTTTAGCAAGGTTAGCAAACTACTTTCTTTTAGTGAACTTGAAATCTTCGAGGAAACCAATCAATTTATAGCATTTGTTCACTGAATGCCTATTTCTCTTGCAATGAGTCACACCAAAGCCCTCCTATTCTCCCCCGTTCCTCTACTGACGGGACCTCCACTACTTGCATTCATAGATGCAGTGAAATCAGTAATGGTATGAATTTCCCTTTGCTTCTCATCATGCATGAGAATCCCATATGCATGATTGATAGAAGGAAAGGGTTGCATCAAAAAAATATTACTTCTGATCATGTCATAACAAGAATTAAGGCCAACAAGGAACTGAATCAGCCTTTGATCCTCATCTCTTTTATCAAAAGAATGAGCAGCTCCACAAGTGCATGAAGGAATGATATTAATTGCATTCAAATTGTCCCAATTAGACTTCATCTTAGCAAAATAAGTAGAAATATCACTACTACCCAGAGTGATTTGGAAAATGTTCTTTTGCAATTGATAAATCTTAGCACCATTTGCCTGACCATAACGAGAATTAAGCTCATTCCAAAGAATTTAAGCAGTTTTAGCATACAAAACACTATCATGAATATCATGATTGAGAGTGTTAAGAATCCATGATATCACCATATCATTGCAATGTTGCCAAAAAGCAAGAGGTTCATTAACCGACATGGTTATAGTGTTGTTAGTGTTGTTAATGAAACCGAGCTTGTTTTTAGCTCAAAGAGCAATCGTTATTGCTCTTTTCCAAGCTCCAAAACCAGTACCATCAAAGAATTTGGAACGAGGATCATACCGGGATAATTAGAAGGGTGAAGGTAAAGAGGGTTTAGGAATCAATGATCGTATTCGGAACCACAGAACTATGTGAAGTTGCCATTAGAAAACACAGCAAAACGAAACAAACGCACGAAAGGAAGGAAAGAAAGACAAACAAGACTTATATGCCGTATATCATATACGACGTATAAGTATATACGCTTGGAACTGATACGACGGATCAAGAAACTTATGCGCCGTGTAAGTGAAAACTTATACGGCGTATAAGTTGAGAAAATTAAGTTTGACAAGATTTTGAATGAGAGATGATCTGAAACGGTTCAGAAAGAAGAATATGACAAGTAGAGAACTTTTGAAGAAGTTTGAGCGGATAAAACTTCTTAAAAAGATGAAATATGAAAGAGATTTGAATGAAACGAACGTAATTGATCAAAGATCAATCAAAATCCCGAACAAAACAGAAGAATGATCAAAGAAAATATCAGGTGATGATGAGAAAACCGGCAAAAGGATAGAAATCGATTGAGAAAAAGAGCAGGACTAAGAACATTGGTCTGATACCATGTAATCGTAGAAAACGATAACACGAAAAAGAAAGAAGAAATGAAACAGAGAAAAATTTTATTATCTCAGAATGAAAATTACATCAAAATAAGAAACAAAGAACACTATATATATACACATCATACGCGACGTATATGTTATCTAACGTATATTTATACGTCGTATAACATATATGATCTTTGAGCGTATATGTACATATACGCTTACATGCAGCATGTGCTTTACGAACCGAACCCGTTACCCTTTGAACGGTCGCTGTCAAAGCCAGGTGGCGGTAGGGGGGAATCAATCTTTCTCTTCAACTAACCACCTCAAAATTCAATAGTAATTATATTATTATTGTATTGGACATGAAGTAGCTTATAAATGTTACGAAAGATATTTAGAATTTGATAGATAAGTTTAATATTAAATTCTAACAAGATCCACCCAAATAGAAAATATGCAAGTAGAAGAAATTGAAATGGACTTATCATGGCACACTCTACATCATCGCAAAAAATAAGTTAAAACTATGATTATTTTCATTGAGCCATTTCATCAAACACTCGTATTACAAAGCTAGAGATTATAACAGTGTCTTGAACCAGAAACACTTACATTTGATTGAATGAAGAGAATGCATTATTGTCCTACTTAAAAAGAAAAATCTGTTGTATATTAACATTAGCTAATAAGAAATTGCATAATAATAGCAAAGGACTAAAAACTACTAACTTGGCAATTACAAATTCTTTAATATTCCCTTGTTTACAAAGACATGAAAGACCAAAACAATACCAATTCTAAAAGTTGTTTTTGTCTCAAATAAATCAATTCTAAAAAAGTGTAGGTGACCATACAATCTCAATTTGTGAGGACTTTGAATCATCTTTGATCTCAATTTGTTGTCTTCCCAACACTTTGAGCAATCATCTGTTGTTATTTCCCTTGACTCGCATGATTTACTTTTCCTAGGAACAAGTCTTACTTTAGGATTACGCATCCCTTCTATCTTAAATGTAATACAAGTGTATGCAGGATTCCACAATGAGGTTTGCCTCATTAATGAATCAAATGGTACGTAACCCACCATCTGTGAGCAATCCATATAAGATTCTGGATCTTTATAACACTCCTCCCAGTTATCAGGTTCAGAATCCATTGACAACATCTCCTGCTTCATATATATGCTACACGGAATATTCCAACAATCATCAGCACATAAAAGAAATCCGCTAAAGTCATTATACCAAGTGCGTGGAAGTTGCAATGTGATCGTAAATGTTAATAATTTATAAGAATCTGACAGAGTTGTATGTGGAAGTACTATACTCATAAAGCGTTCTTCGACAGCATTTCTCTGCATTTGAATTATGAGGAACACTAATATTATTACATTTTATAATCCATAGAAGGCTTGAAATTAAAGAACAAGATAAGAGTTATACCTGAAACATAGAATGTAGTACTCTCTTACCACCAATCAACTTTTTACTGTTCGAAACGGAGACTTTCCATAAATATTTACAATTTGATAAATCTCCTACACTTTGAAGCGACTCACAATCTACTGCTATGAAAATAGCTATGCTTGATGGGAGATCCGGAAGTTCTTCAAGATTAAGGCACCATGACAAGTTGAGGAACTTGAGACATGGCATTTGGGAACATGAAAAATAGTTCCAACTTAGGTCCAGTACTTGTAGGTTTAATAACCCACTCATATCAGATGGGATGTCTCCATCTCTCAAAGTGCAATTACTAAGATCCAACTTTCTTAAAAAGCGTGGAAATTGAGGAAGCTTCGGGCTCACAGATAAAGAAAGCTCGTCTAAACAACATTCCTCGTCAAAAAAGTCCACTGCCAATTTCTCAAGTTGATGACTCCAAGCAGAGTGCTTAAGATATTTCAAGCATTTTAAGAGACGAAAGTTGCCCTCTATCCTTATTAACACTTTAGAGTTACTTAAATCAAAAGTAACAAGTTTGGTACAAAATTTTCCAACTGAAGGTGGGATTATTTCTATACCCGTTTCATCCAAGCTATCCATGTTCGCTTGGATATTCGGAAACTTTTTAAGTTGATAGCATCTAGAGAGCACAAGAGTCTCCAATTTTTTCATCTTTATGATGGGTGGAAGTTTTTCACATCCTTTCATGTTCACCCAAACAAGCATTTTGTGATATCCAATCGATGAATGAATCTCTTTTAACTCTACACATCTCTCTAAATTCAATCTTTCAAGACATGGAAGGCCATTGAAATCTGGTGTCCTCCTAAGATGCCTTGATCAAGAATTTTTAAACTTGGTAGACTCTGTTGTAAGAAAAATAGGTAAATGTCAAATAGGGTGGTCCGTATATTTACTTGTGTAGCAATCATCATTTTATATTCTAGAAACAGTGGCAACCTAACTGATGACCAACGGCCTTTGTCGCAGAAGATATTTAATAAAAGAAAAGTTGAAAGGGGCATTTTGGTTGGTATTATTTCTCAAAAACGAGTTAGGATGGGCTTCTTTGGAACGCAGAACCCGGCTTCGGTATGCGTGTAACTACACGTGACATTGGATCGTAACCGGTCTCGTTACGTGCGTAAAACGACGCTGGTACGACCACAACCCAACATCTGTCACGTAACCCCGTGTCAGGGCGCTCATAACCTGGCGTCGGCATGTGTGTAACGCAACATCCGGCGCAAAAACAATGCGTGTACGTGCGAAACTCTGCGCAGTAAACATGGGTAACTTGGCATCGGCAACGTCGGACTTATAGGCTTAGAAGGCTAGACAACGGCTTAGGGCCACCAAAAGAACAGGCCCCCAGTTTTCTAAACCAAATGTATATATATGTGTATCGGATTTTGCACCGAAAGAAATAATCTTCATCTTAAATGTGTAAAAACCCAAAAACAAATGAAACTGAATTGATAAAATAACGCCCACGACCCACCTTTAGACAGGACTTCATACATTGCGAAATTATTATTTATCATTGTTAGGACATTAGGTATTTAACTAATTTCAGTTTTCATTTACCATTTATTTAAGTATAACACAGTAAATATTTGGCAATTTACTTGCTATTATCCTTGTTGTGTTTGCTATTCACTTAATTGATAATGATAATACAAAATGCATTACGTTTATGATTAGGCTTTTGCGTTATACTAATATGTCATTGCTATTTCTTGTTATTGTTGTCGATCCCAAGCTCGGGTAAAGCACAAGGGTTTACAACAACACGTTTTTTTAAAGAGCCCATCATTTTTTAGTTCGCTTAGGGCCTCCAAAAACGATGGACCGGCACTGGGCATCGGACACTTAACTGGTTCTAGTACGCGCATAACCCCACAACAATGTTAAATTATCACAAGTGGATCAATAATCAAAACCAAACAAGAACAAGTTTGCTTAACTCAAGCGACTCTTTTCTTTTATTAATTGACAAATGAAAAATATTCAATACAATGGAAACAAAAGATATAATCCTTATAGGGAAATGTTAAAACGCAAATGGAGACAAAAATGAGAAGTGTGAGAAGAATTTGTAGATAAAAAAACAAAAAAAAACCCTTAAAAAATTCAGAAAATAAAAATAAAAAAATCATAACTCAAAATATCCAAAAAAAAACTAAATTAAAATGTTTCCCTCGTCATTTCGGTTCCAAAAAAATGACGAAAAGACACAATGCCAAGAAAAAAAGACACAATGAAGAAAATAAACAAAAAACGCAATGATAAATAAAAAATACACAATATATCGCAAAAAATAACACAATATTGAGTAATATAACACAATATCAAGAAAAAAAAGAAACAATGTCAAGGAAAAAAACGCAATCAATGACGGAAATAAACAAAAAATACAATGATAAATAACAAGCCACAATTATCTTTCTTTCTCAACATTGTGTCTTCTTGTTTTTCTTTTTTTAGAACGAGGAAGACAGTGGAAACAAATAACTTGGCTAAAAAGTAAATAACTTGGTCACCAAGTAACCAAGCCTTGATCTCCTCCAACTGCTCCTATGAGACCGAATCGAACCTCCCTAGCCTCGAGTGTTGCTTGTGTTTTACACTCCCTCTCAACACTCTCGCTTCCACCATTCCAATACTGTGGCAAAACTTGATCAACTTGGTTCTAGATAAACCCTTTGTTAGCATATCCGCCAACTGTTCTTCCGTGTTAACATACCTCAAATCAATTTCGCCTTTAAGCACCTTCTCACGTATGAAATGATAATGATCTTTAACGTGCTTGGGTCTAGCATGAAAAGTCGGGTTCTCGGCCAACTTTATAGATGACATACCATCACCAAACAACGTGACTTGATGCTCTTATCCATGATTCCACTCTTCTAGCAACAGTGCTAACCATGCACATTTTTGAGCTGCCATTACAGCCGCACAATACTCAGGCTTCGGTAGTGGACAACGAAACGGCTGGTTGCCGTTTACTACACCACAATATTGCTCCCGACCCCACCATGAATACGTAACCCGTGGTGGATCGCCAAGCACTTAGATCACCGGCATAGTAGACATCACAAAATCCGACCCGTTCGATTTTAGCTTCCCTCTTGAACAATACTTCATAACTCGAACTCGGCTTTACATACCCAAGCACACGTCGAACGACTTCCAAATGAGGTTTCCTCGGCTCTTTCATAAGCGGCAAGTAGATAAGACTACCGACGAGCTCCGGTACATAATTGGGTCTTCAAGAAGCCTACCTTCTTCAGCACTAAGTCGTACATTACTCTCCATTGGGGTTAATGCTGGTTTGCAACATGCCATGCCAAATTTACTTAACAATTCCACTCTATAATTTCTTTGATGTAGCAGTAAAACTTCCAACTTATACTCAACTTATGATCCAGGGAAATGCTTCAATTACCCAAATCCTTCATACAAAACTGACACACAGATGCAGTTTAAGTTGATTATTTCATCAACTAGATCACCGGTAATAATAAGATTGTTAAGTAATGAGATGTTATAATCCGTTAAAAAGCTATCTGGTTTTGGTTAGACCCATACCTATGAATTTGGGTTAAATCAATAAATCTGGTGGCTTCTATAAAAGTAGGGGCGACCACATCGCGACACATAGGATTTTTGGGTTTTCGTTTATATATATTATAGATTATAACATTACAGATAACTATATATTATACACTAAACCCATAAAATGTTGAGATAAAGTTAGACATGTCTACCTATTCTAATAAAATAAAATAATTGTAGACAATTGTCATCTTTTGGTTAATTCTCATATTTTCTTTTCCCTCCAAAACTAATATATGTAATAGATAAATAATAATTCACTTTCCTTTTATATTCTATTTATATTATATCTATATATTTTTATAAAAATAAATGTTAACATATTATTTTACTATATATTCCAAAATACTTAGTGAAATCTAAAAATCAACAACAAACCATGTTTGTCAAAGATTGAAAATAATATAATTTCAAATGTTATCATTAACATATTGTACTATGTATATTGTAGAAAATTGTAAAAAAACAAAACTTGAATATGTTTTCATTTTACAAAATAATTTTTTTAATCACTAAATTATAAATATATGCTTAAAAGTCGATCTATTTTTTAAAAATCAATCAGTTTATCTATATTATTATTATTATTGTAAATTGTCATATAAATTTATAAATTATAAATTTATGATTTAAATCTATCTATTTTTTGGTTAATTTAGCAAACTATGTACATGTTAAAATGTAAGGATGGTATATATCAATAACTTTCAGACATAACAAACTTTATCATATTTACTTTCTTAGTTTTTTTTATTAAGGATTGTTTCGAGTTTTTTGTGGAGCTTAAATTTGATTTTTATGGTTAAGAAGTTGATAAATAGATTCTTTGGTACAAGTTAACTACATTTAGATCAAAATTTATTGCGTGTCAAAAATGGAAAATCTGAGTATTTTTAAAAGTTTGAAAATGCAAATAGATTTATCATCAAATTTGTTACGGGTTAAAAGTGTTGACTTGAAATTGTTAAACGAATGAAAGTTAGAATTTAAACATGATTCGAGGTTCAAAATTATTTTTAAGGACATTTTTTGAAATAATCAAAAGGTTTGGTATTTAGCAAATTGACTATTTTTACCACGACTATTAAAATTTTAAAAAATATTGCGAACACTTTCGACATGGCACCCTAGACCTATCAATGCTTCTAACTTTTATCAATTTTGAAATATTTGTGTAAGCATTAACTTTTCTTTAATGGTAATCAGAACGTTATATGAGAAACATGTCATGCAAAACTTTGCTCAAATGAAGCAAAATATTCACAAAATTGAATGAGTTAACATGTTATTTTTTATGTTGTCATTATGACAAAGTCGAGAAGCTCCCTGAATCTTATCAAAATCTTTTTCATGGTGCAGCTTAGAAAAACATAGTTCTTGAAGAACATTCGTCGTTACAATATAATGTTCTCATTTCCTTCGATGGGTTGTAAATTGATAAATATATCAATAAAGGTAACACTTATTATGAATTTAGGTTGAGTGGTTACAATTACTATTGCATGAGAAGTCTTATTCCCAAAATTGGCTAATAACCAAAATTCTTTCAGTTATATATATATGACACTGAGAATGAAATTTTCAATCAAAGGGCATTCTCGGGTACGTTTCTGCACATGCATTTTTTTTATTAAATACATTTAAAAAATCATTTTGTGATATAAATAAAATTAATTTATGTACACATAGTATAGATACAAGCATAGATGTAATACATTTTTTTATATACGTTATATAATTATTTTCTTCACCTGTAATTTTATAATTTGGATCATCTCATGTGTGACACAGGCTCTAATGCCAGTAAACTATAAAGTGCCATAACTAACACAACCAATAACCTACAATTTAGTAACAAACAAAGAAACATGTTTTAACTACCTACCATACATAACCTTAACTTCTATTCTAAACTCTAAACCTAATTCTAAGCCACTTCTGAACAAGATCTAATCAACCCCAAGTTATAAAGAAACTTTTCGGACCGAGTCCTAAAAAGATTAACCAACGAAAACCCACCCGTTTGTTGCGCGGGTGACTTTGACGTGGTCAACGATTCGTCTTCCTTCACATTAAGTGTGCTCTCACCAATGGCATTTCTAACCGCTTCAATTGTTTCGCTTTTAACTTGATGCCCAGATGAGTCGATCACATAGAACGCGTTTACAGCTGTGGATCCTCGGGTTGTCACCTCGGCCCAAGTGACTGAAAGCCCGTTTTCTCTGAATATCCGAGTGACGTCGGATAACAACCCGAGCCTGTCTTCACCACATAGTTCTAGTCTTAGGCCCTGCATATTATAAGTATAATAGTTATATAATCAGTTTTTCATCCAAACATTAAAAATCGATTATTACGGTTTCTAGGGGTGTAAACAGGCTCGAGACTAAAAATAAGCTTGTTTAATAAACGAGCTCAAGCTGACTCGCAAGCCCAAACGAACCTATAAAAATTATTTATTATCATGATATAGATTTATTTAATAATTATATATTTTTAAGTTAAGATAAAACTAAATATTAAATACTATTTATGTTAAACTAACTTAATAATATATGTTAAGTTAAATTACAAAAAAAATGCAAATAATTAATTATTTTTATAGATAAATGTGAATTAATTAATATATAATAAACAATTTGGGCCCAAGTCAAGCTCAAGCTTGAAAAACTACTCACGAGCCGAGCTCAAGCATACTTGGGTTGGGCTCGTTTACACCTCTTAATGGTTTCATACCTTTGAGACTCGTCTTTTCACCGCAGCCTCCAAACAAAGAATAACTCGTTGTCTCTCGGCTTCTGAACTAATCGGGCATCCATCCGTATGACGGATATAATACTCCTATATTAAAAATAAACAAAACCTGATTAACACAACACGTTTAACTCTAAACACGCTCATTAAAACGATCAAAACACGTTAAAACAGTCTTACCTGAAACGCCTCGGGGCCTTCTGCAATGATGGTGGAGTGAAAAACCACATACTGCATATCCGTTAGCGTGCAAACCGTATCAAATAACAACTTTGGCCGATCAGGGCACCTCAAGTTAACCACCGTGTACCCTCGTTCGACACAGTTTTCAACCGTCACTAGCGGTTTATAACCGCTAGACCCCTCGGGAACATCATACTCATCCGTATCATAATCCCGATCTGCATACATTAACTGATGCAGCCGTCTTTGCGTATGCGTGGACCCCACAGAGACCGCTGTCTGTGCACTGCGCCTATCTAGATCGCCTTTTAAAACATATAGCAAAAGTTGTTTAATTTTCGTGAGTCGGTCTGAGTCGTTGATCGGGTGACCAGTTTCTTCGTCCGTGATATAAACGATCGAAGCCATCCGTGAATTATGTGTCCATATTTCGGCTCCAACCACGTTGCATTTGAGGTTGGCTAGAACTGCGAATACCTCAGAAAGTAAGCCCGGGCGGTCACGGCCCGTTAACTCGATGGTGGTGTTTTGGGATGCGCATTGGACCCCAACCGAGCCTCTTAGGGACCGGAAACTGCACCCTCTTCGGCCAAGTGACTGCAACCGAACATAAGTGGCTCAGTGAACTATGAACCAACTATTATTTCAAAAATCTCTAAATAATAATAATAATAATAATAATAATAATAATAATAATAATATTTTTATTAATATTAACTTAATATAAGTACCTGTAGAATGTGATCTGTAAAAATAATAATAACAACAACAATAATAATAATAATAATAATAATAATAATAATAATATTATTATTATTATTATTATTATTATTATTATTATTATTATTATTATTATTATTATTATTATTATTATTATTATTATTATTAACTGAATACCAGTACCTGCAGAATGTGATCTGTGACAATATCTTCTGAGAGTTTATTCCCATATTGATCAGTAACATGAAACACTGTTATCAGAATTACAACAATCAAAAACTATTAGTGACTGAATTATTGGAAACGAATAATAAAAGTATTGATATAGTAAACATGTATATATATATCATATATGCAGGGTAAGGTTAACATACAAACAGAATCATCGTACAAAATATACGAAGTGAACTAGAAAATGGACGCGGTGGCATTTTCGTTATCACTCTGGTAGAGTAATAAGTACTCTACTTGTAAAGCCTAGAGTAATTATTATTGGGAAAATGACCAAAATGTCCATTTGACCAGTCAAAGTAAACAAAATGTCTATTTCACCAGCTTTTTCCCATAATGTCCACCTTCTTCGTTGGCCCACACACTTTAATCATTAGTCGTTAGCCGACGAGATTTTCAACCAACAAGATCCTGCCGCACGTCACAAAACTAACAGGCCAATATATTTTTTTTAATCATTAGAGCCGATGTGGTTTATTTTGGCGCCCCACAAGATTTTTTTGACTTCCAACGAGATTTATTCAACAAGTGACAGAATCTGGTTGGTTAAAAAAACCCCATCGAGTATTGATTAAAAGTCGTCGATTCGACAAGATTTAGGTGTGGACATTTTGGGAATAAGATGGCCAAATGGACATTTTGGTCATTTTCCCAATTATTACTTCACTTTATTGTTACACTACAACAAAATATAAGTAGAGTAATAATAATTACGCTACACTTTACATGCAGAGTTATTATTATTACTCTACATTGATTATAGACTAATTTTGAAAATGCCATCGCGTCCATTTTTTTCCCTCAATTCATATTCTCCGCACGAAAACTCTCATTTGTAGTCATGTACTAGATCCAACGTTTACCATCCATGAACCATCCGCCATCGGACGAAATATAAGCTCGTTTAATCAACAAATTCAAATCAGTTAACACTTGAACCACTTCCAATAAGCTTCCTCTTTTATTAGCACTATCAACCTGCAAAACAATAAAAACAAAACACCAACTCAATTACATAACTCGTTTCGCATATTTAACTAAGGGTGTGCATGAAACCCAAAACAAACGAACCGAATCAAAAACCAACGGTTTGGCATGTAATAAAAACTGAACCAAACCGAATTTTTATATTTTCATTTTAAAATTTTTATTTTAAGCAATTTATAAGAAATTAATTTTTCGATGTTTAGTCCACAAACATAATAATTAAACAGTTAGTAATTAACAAAGTAATTTAGGCCAGATACATTATTTTACGTCGGGCTCTTTTTTTTTGGCCCAAAATTGTCAACCTCAAATGGCAAAACCGAAACCAAACCAAACCAAAATCGACAAAACCAAAACTGGTTTCTGGTTTGGTTTTAGCCCAAAACCGACCCAAACTGAATCGTGCACATTCCTATAATTAACTCAACAAATAGTACCAATTTTATTACCTTAATCAGCGTCGATTTCTTGTCCGAAATGTGATCCACAGTAACCCTAAATACACAAATTTTCATCAGCAATCGGTTACTAATAATTTCTAAATTTATTTCAAAAAATTCAACTTGAATCGGTGGATTAGCGTGACATCATAAACCCAGTTTTAGTTTATCCTCGGTGACGGATTCATACAATAGTTCATTAGGGATGAGCTAACTGGTACCTAAAATACCGATACCGAAAATCACAAAAAAATGGGTACGGTACTAGTACCAAATCACTAAAATACAAGTACTATACCGAGACCTATACAGATCCCGAAACCTCAAAAAGTGGGTACCAAAAGTACCCATTTTGGTACCGATCCCGAAACCTCAAAAAATAGGTACCAAAGAATAGATACCGATACCGAAAATCGCAAAAAAATGGGTACCAAAGATACCAATACCGAAAATCACAAAAAAAATGGGTACCAAAGATACCGACACCGAAAATCGCCAAAAGATGGGTACCAAAGATACCGACACCGAAAATCGCCAAAAGATGGGTATCAAAGATACTGATACCGAAACTCGCAAAAGAAAATGGATACCAAAGATACCGATGCCAAAAATCGGTGGGTACCAAAGATACCGATACCGAAAATCACAAAAAAGTGGGTACCGAAGATACTGACATCGAAAATCGCAAAGTTATGGGTACCAAAAATACTGACCAAAAATGGGTAACGAAGATACAGACACCGAAAATCGCCAAAAATGGATGCAATCAGTGTTGTAAAAGTCGCTAGTCGGAGGGTGGGGTAAAAACTAGCGATTAATCTGGGATCAATCGGAATTTATCAGCTCGTAATTTTTCCAACACCGGGTCCCGTACTGGCGTCGAATTTTAAAAAGGGGAGGTACCAGGACCAGTACCCAGTGTTGTAGTAATCACTAGTTAGGCAGTGGTGTGCTGACTAGCGATTAATCTGAATAATACAAAACCTCCAAAAAACATGTACCCAATTCAGTACCATTTGCTCATCCCTGGTTACAGAATTCATTAACTTATTTGATAAATTTGAACGTGAAGGTGACATAAGAAAGGCTTTTGTTTGTTACCTGGGTGGATGCATACGATTAACGAGTTTTTCAAACTCGTAATCGACGTCTACAGAAGGAGACGAGTAATGCATATTATTATTGTTAGAGAAAAAGTTGGTAGGAATGAATGAATCAAAGAATTCGAGAGAGAGAGGTGTGAAGGTTTGTGTGTGTGATTTGTATGGAAAGAGAGAGAATAGAAAGGGGGTGGAGCGAGTGTTAAGGTGTTGAATCAATGTGTGGAATATTATTGTGTTTTTTTTTTGTGGTGTGGGTTGTGGGATTGGTGAAGGGGTGAAGGGGTGAAGGGGGGTGTTTATTGTTTGTGGAAGGGGTAGTCACATAATAATAATAATATGTTATTTTGTTTTTGTTAAATATGATGTTTTACTAGAGGCAATGTTGCTGAGACTGAATCGGACCGGGATTTGGTCCATTGGTTCGGTTTTATGTAGATAATATGCCTCCTAGAAAACCAGGCGGTTCATCGGTCTGATTGGAAAACGGGACCGGTTGAACTGGTTTATTATGGAAAAAAAAAATATATTTTTTTAAAATTCTTTTTTTCAGCCTTCATTATCGTTTTTGGGAGTAAAGTTGTTCGGCCGGTCCAACCGGTTCAACCGGTGAACCGGTTGTCCGTCCGGTTCGCTGTCCAATCCAGTTATGAAAACATTGATTAGAGGTTTTGTTTTTGTTAAATATGGTGAACTTTGGTCAAAGCCGGTTTGGTTAGAAATCAGTTCAGGTTAGAAACCAGTTTTAACTTAACTCTATAGGAATTGATTAGGATTGGGTCGAAACTAGTTTTTCAAAGTGGGTCAGGTCTAAACGGGTGTTAAGGTGCGAGAATACGAACTGATCTACAAATTGTCAGGTAGGAAGGTCCAAACCGGTTTCAAGGTGTGGGAATACGAACTTATCTACAAATCGTAGGATAGGGCCCTCCGGTTTGGGTTAAATTGGTTTTAGTTTGATAAGAATCGGCTAGAAAACAGTTTATCAGGTCCAAACGGGGTTCTTTATTAGCCAATCACTGCATGTAATTCACATAAACAAAGATAAAGTAAATAAAGTTATATAATTGTTGCTATAAAAATCCATTAGCGTTTCTAGGTTGATACTCTGGTGTATTCATTATCAACTGTTTATTAGCATATTCAATCACTAACGCGAGAAGCTATGATGAAACTCCGACACAAAAATGAGAAAATCAGTTTGTGACGGACTGCAAAGTCCGACGCGAGAATCAACAAAGTACAATAACTGGAAATTGAATTCATTTTAGTGGAGAACGTACATGGTACGTTTTTTTTTTACTATTCTATCGTAAATAACTATTTATGTGTACCTTCCTTTGTAGTTTAATGTGTCGTATTTGACGTTGTCGAATGTGTAAGCATGTTTGAGTTATTATCCTGTAGACCAAGGTAATTAACTATTGGTCCATATGTTAGATAGTGATATTTGTCATTGTTCTTGGACATATGCTTTATTGTTTGTACTAAGTCACTTATTGCTTAGTGGTCATAGGCTTGGTGTTCTTGCCCTAAGCATAACTTGGCCCTAGTATGTTTCGTTTGTGGCTTTGGGCTATCGGCACATCGTGTTTCATGCGTAAGGTGTTTCGGGCACGAGTAAGTCTGGTCGTATTGTGTAGTTCCAGACCTATCGTATCCCGAACATGATATAATCACAAGTGGCTCAAAATTCCTAAGATTATAGATGTGGTGTTAGCCCCCATACTCTCTTGAAGTTGAATATTAGCTAGAATCACACCCTTTGACCCTATTGTGCATTATTAGAGTACCTTTACTATGCCACTTGCACAAAAGTTTGGTACCTTAAAGGTACATGTGTACTTTGACAATAACCTAACATGAGTATTTAATTTTGTTTTTTTAAGAACAATGTAAAACTTTTATTTTGTTTTCTTGGTTTATGTTTTTTCTTAATATAGTTTCCTTTTATGTAACCTACAACTTTATACATTTATGTTGTAACATACTGAGTAACATAATGGAATTAAAAAAGAAAATCACTTTCAGGACTTTTAAGACCATTTCACATTTGTTTTTTCTTTTTAAAAAAGCAAACTTGAATTAAAAAAGGTTTCGCCCCGATTAGAAAATTCTAACCGGAAGGAAAACACAAAATAAGCACATATATAAAATAACGGGTTTCTAAGTCACCCTATCAAATTCTAACCGAGAGGAAAACACAAAACAAATGTATATAAAATAACGAGTTTCTAAGTCACTTTATTAAATTTAGCTTACATTTACAATTACGAGACGAGAACCATAAAAAGACATTGGAAAATTCAAATCAAAGATCTTTTATTGGGATTCATTATGCGCACCAAAAATCGCCTAGGCCAGATCTTTTTTCTTTTTGAGTCATCTAGACGAATCCACCACTCGGTTATACTTTCCGTACCTTTATGTGAGGGGAAGACTAGTAGACCACTCCCAACCAATGACTAATTAAATTCCAAATCTTATCAGCCTAAATGCAAACATGGTCCAAACCTTTGATCGACTTCAAGCACACCGGACAAAGAATAGAAGGAACATATCCAATCCTTTAGAGCTTAAATCAAATATAGTCGGTAACCGATCTATAAGCAAGATCCAACACAAGATATTAACTTTCCTTATAGCATAATTATTCCATCTCATATAACCAGGCGGACCTTGTAGCTCTCAACCATCAAGGTGCTATCTAATACCTTTAACCGAAAAAGTGTCATCACACTCCAAGTCCCACACCCACCTACATTTGTTTTAACAAAGAAATCTACAATAATTTAAAAAAAAAAAATACAACATTTAGTTGATTCATGTATTATCAATTTATCATGCATCAAACCTTTTTTCAGATATATCTCCAAAAAAAAAACCACTTGCTATAAAAGGAAAGATGCCTTATTTGATGCCATCATATGTTTCCATATCTTTGGTATTTTGGAACCTTTGTATGCCACAAAAGTTGGTATTCATTTTTATCATGCTATGGAGCTTCAAATACAAGATAACTATATAAGAATAAAAGAACATTATATGACCATGACTTAAACCAAATTGTTACATTTGTCTGTCCAAATATGACATAAGACTATAGTAATTTGGTCACCCAAACAACTTTTCATGTGTACAAATGTACAATTTGTCATGGTAAGACCAAGCATTTAGGTGTCCAAATTTTGCTTTAAACGACATAAATAGTGAAGATATCATGTGGTGCCACATGGTTTATGGCACTTTGCTTAAAGTAGGAGAATTTTGTCCATCAACTATGGGATTATATTTATTTTAATTGAATCTTAAAGGTTAAAAATATATAAAAGAGGTAGATGGTATCTCACTTCTTCAATTTCACAGTTAATTTTGAGGTTAGAAACTTAGAATTTAAAATTATTTCTTAATTAATATGATAATTATATTATAGTTAGTTTAAATGTGTTGTTAGGCTACCGATGGAGCCACTGGCTGCCACCTCACAACAATTTTAATAAAAATGCATCCGTCAAAACCATAACACCACCATCATCAAAGGGTGTTAGCGAGGTAGCGCCCCTCGCACACTTTCGATGGATGGGGTCCCCTTCTCTCCAATCTCTATCAATCATATAAAAACACAAAAACACACTTCTATTATTTTTTTTCCATTTTTTATTTATGAAAAATAAATATTAGTAAAATCACAATGTTGTAAGTCTACAACATGGATGGGCATATGAAGGAGCTAGGGGTAGCTCAGGCTACCTCTCAACTTGCCGGTGAAGTATAAAATTAGTGCGGAAATTCTTTTACCTTCTCCGTTTTATGTACCGGATTGGATATCGGATACACATAAGGTCTAAGGAAATATCATTATACCCTGAAATTTTCTTATAGATCCGCTACTGGTATACATCGGCCAAAAAAACACCTTAAACTTTCTTTTATAACAAGTAATTTTTATTTCTTTTTGTATTATTTTAGGGTTGACCATAAAAAATATACCATAGAACTTTATATTCCGATAACGAAACTGGCTACATGTTACACCTATACTATTCTTTTAGTAGGCCGAATATATATAAAGAATAAAGTTTAAATGTTTATATGCCATAAAAAGATTTTTTAGACTTTATTATATAATTTAATAATACTAGGTAATGTAAAATTTGTTATACGAATTCAAATTTTTAATGGTTATGGAGTATTCGGCAACCCCACCCACTTTGATGTTGATGCCAAACATCACATGCTCCTGTTAACATCATTAAATCAACCATATCAATAAGAGCTGTAAAACCTCTTTTGTCTCAATATGTATGATGGGACCAAACACCTCTAGCCCAGCCCAACATGTGTCATGGGACCCAAATATAATAATTTCTTTTTATAATATATCATTTTTCTAAATTATTATATATTTAAACGTATTTTAGGTGCAAGAGAGCCGAGGCTAATCGAGTTCGAGTCTATCTAGAGCCTCAATTAAAGCTCGTGTAATTATCAGGTTCGGGCACGAGCCGTGTTTATTTTTAAGTTTTAATTTTTTTGGACTTCTGTGTAATAATTTCATGTTACAAAGCCGAGTTTTGGCTCGTTTAAGGTACTGCACACGAGCTCGATTCGAGTTTAGGCTGTTTAAGGTTTTTATCAAATATATAAAAGAAGTTAAAATAAATAGGTAATAAACGAGCCAAGCCCGAACCTAATTGAGCTCGGGCTCGACTCATTCATTAACAATTTTTAATCCAAACTTTCAATATAGGTATTAGTACAAGGTAAATCTAAAAACTTCTGATATACCATATAATATTGTAACATATTCAACTATAAGTTAGAAAAGATTAAATAACTTTGTCATTTGCAACCTATCTCACAGCTAATCTTATTATCCATGGCCACACAAAGCATGTGAAAGTCGATTTTCATTTTGCTATAGAAAACGTTGCTCGAATACTTGGGCGAATTATGTCGATAAATGATTAGATTAGATCAGATAGTTGATGTCTTTACAAAGTCGTTACTAAATCTTACACTTGGTAATTAACTACAACTATTGCCCTGGGGTTGGTGGCCCGACAACAAAGACAAAGTCTCTTAAACACCCAAAGGTTATATGTTCAAGTCGCAAGAAGTAAAAAAAATTCGTCTTTCAAAGAAAAAAAAAAGAAAGAGAAAAACGTAACCCTACCGACACGGTCAATATATAACATGTGTAGGTTTGGTCCCTGTTCTTTTTTTGTTCTAGGTTTTGGTTTGTTCTTTGTTTCACTTTTGTTCGGTTGTTCCTATTTTCAGAGTGTCGGTGAGTGCCGATATCATGACAAACCAAATTTTTTTTTTTGTGTCAAAATGATAATCGTACGGTGTTGAGTAAAGTATCATTTTTGTATTGTAAGCAATATACCGAGTATTAGGGGATGAGCAAAAATCGGTATGGTACCGATTGGTACCGGTACCGGTACCGAAATCGGTACCGATTTGGTACCGTCGGTACTGAATCGGTACCAAGGATTTGAGTTTTCGGGACCGGTACGGTACCGGTATTTCCCGAATTTTTCCTTAAATACCGGTACAGTCACGGTACCGTACCGATACCGAACCGAACATTTCAGTACCGGTACCAAAAATTTGTAATTTTCGGGATCGGGATTTTCAATACCGGTACCGGTCGGTATCGAGGTCATCCCTACCGAGTATCAATACCCCGTCAATACTGTAATAAGCCAAGAAACAACACCAACCAAGTTCTAATTCTGTTTGATATTTAGATAAACTATTTATATGTTGTCATGTTGCCTATGTATATCCGCATTTAAAAATTTTGGCATGTTACCGACTTCCCCACGCAGCACGCAAAGGGAACTCACGAGTTATTTATAATTCAAATACTGAAGAGATAGGTCCCAGCAGAGCCCAGTTGGACCCGCAAGACTCCTTAACGGACGTCTGCGCGGTTGAACCCGCAAGACTTAAGGGACGTCTGCGCAGAGACCAACTGGATCCGCAGGACCCACCATGCTCAGAGACGTGACGTCCTTACGCGCAGTACGCAAGCTGGTCCCGCAGGAAAAGCCTCCCAATGGTGAAGTACTCCGCCTGTTCCCGCAGCTGCGGATACAAGCCATCAGGGAAGGCTACCCGCAGCAAGGCTACACGCACAAGGCACTTAACTCTCATAATAATTCAATAGTCACCTGAAGAAGGAATGAGCAAAGCCGGGAATACTCCCGCCCAAATGAGCCAGTCCGTACGATACGGGAGGACCTTTTGTACTGTACCTGACGAGGCATGGACAAAAGATCTGACCAAAGATACGACAGCTCACTGACAACAGTATGACGAGCAGCACGCTCTTGTACTGTATGTCACTATTAGCCGCTGCCTACTCACCAACCTGTCGGAGGACGTGCATGGCCTGCAGTTGGCGGAACAGGAATAGTACACAGCCGGCCTGGTCACTATCAGCCGCTGCCTACCCACCAACTACCAGCATGGCATGTGCGTAGCCCACAGTTGGCAGAACAGGAACACTATTCAGCCGGCTGTACCTTCTTGGAAACCTGCATTCGGCTATAAATACTCCAACACCTTGGAATGGTATGATCATCTTGTATCTTATCTCATATCTTATATCTTGATATATTACCTGATATCTGCTCTAGTCATTCTCTTAATATACACTTATATTTAAGAGCAACCTAGTCTGATTCTCACGCCGGAGGGTGGTCACAAGGAGGTACCCCCTCCTCTTCTCAGTGACGAGCTCACGGTGTCTGTTTTGCAGGTTATCAGAAGAACCATCTTCGCCGGATCTAACCCCTCGTGGGAAACATCTATTTAACCCCCAGATTATCCGTAATCTGCCTCGGGGTCAATTAGTGTTTCTTCATTGGCGCCATACGTGCATAAAAGCTAGAACTTAATTCTTTTTCAGTTCTCAAAACTTCTGGAAAAATGGTTAAAGAAACCCCGGTAACCATAACCCCAGCTACTGGGGGGAATACCGGCGACTATACAGTTTTTATGAACACTACCCCGGTTACCCAAACCGGGGCAAGTGCAGTAAAATTTACGAACACTACCCCAGTTACCCGAGCTGGGGCAAATGCAGTAAATAATGGGATTCACCGATACCCAGTTAGAGAGACAACGAACGAGGCTCCCCCGCCAAACACTCGATGAAGTTAAAGCGTGGGCGGAAGCACGTCAAAAAGAATTCCAAGCTGAGTTGGATGAACGCTTACGTTCACTCCAACAGGCTGATGAAGTCGGAGAGTACTTGGACGATGATTCGGAGGAATCCGATAGTGACGCAAACCCTCGTCATAGGGCGAAAGGGAAGCGTAAGGAAACGGACTCCCAACCGAGAAGGCATTTTGGAGAAACCTTCAAACCAAAAAACGCGGGTGGAAACCCACGTGACTTCTCCAAAACATTTACACCAACTGCTGCAAAGGCGGGAACGTCCAAATTTGCAAGGGACATTGCGGAAGCAATCGCCCCGAAAAGTGCCAAACAGATGTCCAACATCGGCACTTACGATGGTATATCTGATCCAGACGATCATTTGAACAGGTTCATAGCGGGGGCAACCGTCAGTAGTTGGACGGAACCTACGTGGTGTTACATGTTCTAAATGACGCTTGTTGGGGCAGCTAGAGCGTGGTTCGATCGTCTACCGGTCCACCACATCTACGATTGGGCAGACTTCCAGCAGAAGTTTAGCCAACACTTCAGCCAACAAAGAAAGTATACCGAAGAGCAATGGACAATCCTCAATTGCATTCGAGAGGAAGATGAATCTTTGCCAGACTTCATCACTCGCTTCAACTCAAAGAAGCTAAGTCTGGGTAATATTAGCGAAGATCTTGTTCGCGCTGCTTTCATCCAGGGCGCGAATGACCCAGAGCTCATCCGCACCTTAACGGGTAAAGATGGCATGCCATCCACATGGGATGCCATCATGACAGCAGCTAAACGCTTTGCGGAAACGGAGAAGCAACTGGGTAGAGATCTCCCCCAGAGCACAAACCTCTACACCCAGAAAACAAGAGAAGACAACGTCCTTACCGCCCGACTAAACAAAAAGCGGAAGCTAGGCATTTGGCAGTCAAGGGTAAACTTTGACACCTCATCCGGCTTGCAACATCGGTTAGGCAGAAGGGATAACGTACAGTCGAACCAGAACTCCAGATGGACGCCACTCACCAAAAGCGTCACCGAGATATTCGCCACTGAGGAGCTCCCATGGCCAAAGGCTCCAATAATCCGACATCGTCACAATGCTGATCGGAGCAAATACTGTGACTTTCACAGGACAAAAGGCCACAACACTGAAGAATGCACAGACGTGAAGAACATCGTCGAAGCATTTGTCAGAGATGGGACGCTCGCGCACCTCGTGGCGTAACGAACGCTGAGCAGGCTGATGCGTGTAGAACCCCAGTTGGGGAAAACACGAATAAAATTGCAGCTTCAATGTTAGACTACATACTGCGTAAACAACGAGATCCCGAACCAGGTGCATATCGGCTCGATGGCACTCCCATCCCAACAACATGGAAGGGAGCTCAGTTACACAGTTTGCATGTAGATCAATTCCAAACTTGTAAAGAAAAGGCCCAGAGCCACTTCTAATGGAAATGATTCTCCTTAGAACATTGATGCTGATGATCTTACATTTATACTTATGAACTTTCCACACTGATATGCCGGTCTTCACCGCATACATAAGTGGGGAAGTTGTTGCTTGTGGAAGGCGGCAAAACCCGCATAAACACAAAAAACGGCAAACCTTCACGCAGGTCAGTCATAGGTAAAGTTTGGTCATCCCACTAAATGAAAGTGCCGGTCCTAACCGCACAAATCATGATAGAGGAAACCGAACTAACCTATTGACAACCGCGCGTCGAACGGTTAATTTATTCAAAACACTGATGCCGGTTTTCACCGCATAAATAAGTGTAAAGAAATCGTTGTGTGGACGGCGGCAAAACCCGCATAAACACAAAAAACGGCAAACCTTCACGCAGGTCAGTCATAGGTAAAGTTTGGTGATCCCACTAAATGAAAGTGCCGGTCCTAACCGCACAAATCATGATAGAAGAAACCGAACTAACCTATTGACAACCACGCGTCGAACGGTTAACCTATTCAAGATACTTAGAAAATTTCTAAAGGAAGGATGAGGAAAACCTCCACGCAGGTCAGATATAGGTGAAGTTTAGCCATCCTACCAAGTGAAGTGACGGTTTTACCCGCACAATCACGAAGGAGGAAGCAAAACCTCAACCTATTATCTACCACGTTCAAAGGTTAACTTATTCTAAACACTTAGAAAATTTCTAACGAAAAGATGAGGAAAACCTCCACGCAGGTCAGATATAGGTAAAGTTTTAGCCATCCTACTAAGTGCAAGTGACGGTCTTACCCGCACAATCACGAAGGAGGAAGCAAAACTTCAACCTATTATCTACCACGTTCAAATGTTAACTTATTCTAAACACTTGGAAAGTTGCTAATTTAAACTAAAGTATGCATGAGCAAGTGATATAACGTTTATAAAGCAAGTCATCTAGTGAAAGTAGCGGTCTTACCCGCACAAAGATTTATATTTCATAATAATTCATTACAAGAATGGCCGGGTAACTACCCGCCTACAAGAATATAAATCTATACAATGTAAACATATCCTAACAGTGGGAAGGGATCTTAAGGTTCAAGCTTCAGGACCTATCCCTTCAAACCCACTTGTACCCGCACCATCAGTTGGATGTGGCGGTTCAATGAAGGTCTTTAGAATGGCTAGCCCATCATCAGCAGCAGCAACTTCGTTCACCTTCTCCACCACCGGATGCGGGAATGCGGCATACTGGTTCACTGCTTGGTCATATACAGCTTCAGTATCCACATCGTATAAAGGGAAGTTGGAAGGCGGGATGCCCTTCTCAACGAACCCTAGACCAAGCAGGAAGCCGGCCTTTTCCCCATCCTCATGAGAAGCGTTGAGGGCTGCGCTCATGGCATCGTCGTATGATGTGTCCGTGAAGACTCGATGCACAACCTACAAGAAAAAATACAAGTATCAAAACTTTTTCTATGTACAAAGAAAAGCGTAAAGATATTATGAAATTACGCATACCTGAGACAACGCTTCTCGAAGAAGCCATTCCTTGGCAACCAGAGCCTCCTGGAGGGCAGCTTGAGCTTGGTTACGGGCGCGTTCGGCTTCACTTTTGTTAAGGTTGGCGAGCAACACTTCCTTAGCAGCAGCCTCTTCAACGCCCTTTAGCTTCCGCTCAGTGTGGTCAAGCACACCCCTCTGGTCCAAGATCTCTTGGAGCTTCTTGGCGTCTTCCATAGCCAAGGCATCATGAGCCTGCTAGAGCCTCTCTAGCTTTGCTTTAAGCTCCTCGTTCTCAATGCGTAGAGGCTCAGCAACAGCTTCAGCCTTGGTGGCCCTCTCAGTTGCGTTCCGTGCAGTTTCCTTAGCCAGCCGAAGCTGTTCGTTAACAGCTTGGGCAGCCTTGGAACGAACCTCGAGACGGGCCTGAACTTCAACTTCAAGGGCCTGGAAGGCCTTCTCCTTTTCCGCAGCCACTGCGGCAAGCCTCTTGTTCTCCTCCCGAATGGCCAGCGCCTGAGCCACTTCCAGGCTACGCGCCGTCTTTAACTTGTCGTTTTCACGACAAAGTAACTCGACGCGCGGCTGCATCCGGGCAAGGAGAATCCGCAGTTCATTCGACAGCCTACCCTCCTGGTAGCTGGACATGGCTTCCCCCAGCGCACCGGCGGGGGGCGGCGTGGCGCGCCCATTCGACGCATTCTACAGGCGTCCGAAGGGTTGTTCCTCGGCGAATGTTCCATCGTGGAACATACACTTCATTGGAATCCGACACTGCAAAAGCAAAAAACAGTTAGGAAAAGATGATAAAAAAAATATATATATATAAAATAAAGGCCAAAATAACCCTACGCACCTGTAGGGTCGACGACAGGCCTGTAGCCGCCAAACCCATCACCCGAACCTAACGGATATCCATCCAAGAGGTCAGGCAGATGGGAAGGAGGCAGAGATTGGCTTGACGAACCAAACCCGGACATACCTGAAGGACCGGCCGTAGTCGCTGGCGCCGGAGGAGGCACAGCGGAGGCCGCCGCGGTAGAAACCAGCGGAGGTGAACTCACCAGAGGTGAACTCACAACCGCGGCCGTGGCTACGGAAGAATCCACATAAACATTCACCGCCGGCTCAGTGAAAGAATCAGTGAATATGAAACTTGTTATGTTGTGGTCTCCGATCCATCATGGGTCGGGTCCGGTTTAGACGAATAGACAGAATTAGGAGTTTAAGCTGTTTGAGTTTTGGCCAAGCCTAAAAGCTCTAATCAGGCCCAGTTTAGTTAAAGGGTTAAACCCTAATTGTCTAGTCTATATATTCTCTCATGTACTTGTAAGTTTGTATCACTCAATAATAAGAAAACCCTAGTTATCGACAGTGGACATAGGTCATACACCGTGACCGAACCACTTAAATCCTTGTGTCTCTTTCGTTTATTCTTTCGGTTTTACTATTGTATTCGTGTTTGTGTGTGACTCCGAACCTAACAATTGGCATCAGAGCCTGGTTCTCGATTATACATACAGTTCCGCCGCCGCTGCTCCGCTGCTACAGTACCGCTGCCGCCGCTACAGTACCGCCGCCGCTACAGTACCGCCGCCGCCGCTACAGTACCGCGCTGCCGCTACAGTACCGCTGCCGCTGCTACAGTTCCGCCGCCGCTGATTAGGGTTTCGCAGCTGCAGGTTCGTTTTTTCTGATCAGTTTCCAGTCCTTTTATTCCTTGGGTAGTTTGGTTGTTTGCTGTAATCAAAACTCAGTTTGGATAATGGCTGAGGACGAAAAGATCAAGATTGAGAAGTTTGATGGTCAGGATTTTGGATGTTGGAAAATGCAAATTGAGGATTTGCTATGTCAGGAAGACTTAATGGAAGCACTAGAAGAGAGGAAACCGGAAAGTATGAAAGATAATGAGTGGAAGGTACTTGACAGAAAAGCCATAGCTGTTATTAGACTCTCACTAGCTAAGAATGTGGCATTCAATATTGTAAATGAAACTACCACGTATGGTCTTATGAAAGCCTTGTCAAATATGTATGAAAAGCCTTCTGCATCAAACAAGGTATTTCTGATTAGACAGCTAGTTAACACCAGAATGAAGGAAGGGGCATCTGTTACCTCTCATGTTAATGACTTCAACACTATTATTTCTCGTTTGTCTTCTGTTGATATCAAGTTTGATGATGAAGTTCAAGCGTTACTCTTGTTATCCTCGTTACCCGAAAGTTGGTCAGGGACTGTTACTGCAGTTAGTAGTTCTTCTGGGAATACTAAGCTTACTTTTGAAGGAGTCCGGGATTTGATTTTAGGGGAGGACATAAGAAGAAGGAATTCTGGTGAGACATCTAGTTCTATATTGAGCACCGAAGGGAGAGGTAGGAGAAGAGAGAAAGGTAATGGCAGGGGTAGGTCAAAGTCTAGAAGAAGAAGTCAGTCAAAGCCCAGAAAAGATATTGAGTGTTGGAATTGCAAAGAAATGGGGCATTTCAGAAACCAATGCCCTAACCCCTCAATTTCAAAAGAAAAGAAAGAATCTAAGAAGGAAGTTAATCTGGCCACCGGTTCAGATGATTCAGAAGGTTCAGAAGAGACTCTTATCTGCTGTGTTGAAGAATCAACAGATTCATGGATTATGGATTCTGGTGCATCTTTTCATGCCACTTATAGCACGAAGAAGATGAAGAATCTCCGAACAGGTAATTTTGGTAAAGTTCGTTTGGCTAATAATCATGCTGTTGATATCACGGGGATGGGGGATATTGAACTAAAAACTTCATTGGGCACCTCATGGACTCTAAAGGATGTTCGGGTCGTTCCTAGCCTTAGAAGAAAGCTAATTTCTGTTGGGCAGTTAGATGACCAAGGATATGATGTTATGTTTGGTGGGGGTCAATGGAAAGTTGTGAAAGGGAATCTTGTGATCGCCAGAGGTAAAAAGAAGGGCACTTTATACATGGTTGAAATTCCAGCTGATGGGGTAAATGCAGTGACCAGTGGACCGAGTCAGTCTAGTTTGTGGCACCAACGACTCGGCCACATGATTGAAAAAGGGATGAAAATGCTCGTTGCTAGAGGAAAAATTCCAGAACTGAAGAAGGTTGAATCTGAATTTTGTGAACCATGTGTTTTCGGTAAAAAGAAGAAAGTATCTTTTGTGAAGACCGGAAAACAACCGAAAGCTCAGAAATTGGAGCTTATTCACTCTGATGTCTATGGACCAACTTCAGTCTCTTCTTTGGGAGGATCGCACTATTATGTCACCTTCATTGATGATTCGACACGCAAGGTATGAGTTTACTTTCTTAAAAATAAATCTGATGTTTTTGATACTTTTAAGAAATGGAAAACTGCTGTTGAATTGGAAACTGATTTGAAGGTGAAATGCTTGAAGTCGGATAACGGTGGTGAATACGTTAGCAAAGAATTCCGTGATTATTGTGAAGAGTACGGTATTCGGATGATCTTTACAGTCCCTGGCACTCCTCAACAAAATGGAGTGGCAGAACGAATGAACAGGACGTTAAATGAAAGGGCAAGAAGTATGAGACTTAATGCCGGGCTTCCAAAGACGTTCTGGGCAGATGCAGTTAACACTGCAGCTTATTTAATTAACCGGGGATTGTCAGTACCACTGGGTTTCAAGACACCAGAAGAAGAGTGGAAAGGCAAAGCTGCATATTATAAGCATTTGAAAGTCTTTGGGTGTAGCGCTTATGATCTAGTGAAAAATGACAAGCTTGATGCTAAAGCTAAAAAATATGTTTTCATTGGATATGGGTCAAACGAAATGGGCTACAGGCTTTGGGATTTAGAAAGCAGAAAAGTAGTCAGAAGCAAGCATGCAACTTTTAATGAGGCTGAGTTATACAAAGATAGAAACACTTCAAAATCAAGGGTTCAGAAAGAGCAGGTTGAATATGAAATTGATGCTCAGAAAAAGACAGTTGAGTCAGCTACCGAACCCGAGACAGAAACTGAAGAAACCACAGTTCCTGAATTTGAAGATGATGATATTGGTGGAAATGAAGAGTCAGAGGGAGTCTCTGACAGTGGGAGTTCAGAGTCTGAGGATGAACAGTCTCCACAAGAACCTGACCCGCCTCAGCACTGGGTTAGGAGGTCCACCAGAGTTTCTAAACAGCCGGTACGTTACAAACCTTCAGTTAATTATCTCCTTTTAACTGAAAATGGTGAGCCAAAGAGTTATTATGAAGCACTTAAGTTGAAAGATTCGCTCCAGTGGGAGCATGCTATGAAGGAGGAGATGAACTCTTTGAGTAAAAACCAGACATGGGTTTTAACCAAGTTTCCACCAGATAAAAGAGTTCTACAGAATAAATGGGTCTATAGAGTCAAGGAAGAACATGATGGGTCTAAACGATACAAAGCTCGTTTAGTGGTCAAGGGTTTCCAGCAAAAGAAGGTTATTGATTATAATGAAATATTCTCTCCAGTTGTGAAGATGACCACCATCAGATTGATCTTAAGTATTGTTGCTGCAGAAAATTTACATCTAGAGCAATTAGATGTTAAGACAGCATTTTTACATGGTGATCTTGACGAGGAGATCTATATGGCACAACCTGAGGGATTTCAGGTTGCCGGGAAAGAAAAATGGGTCTGCAAATTGAAGAAAAGCTTGTATGGTCTGAAGCAGGCACCTAGGCAATGGTACCTAAAGTTTGATGATTTTATGGTGAGAACTGGGTACAAGAAATGCGAGGCCGACCATTGCTGCTACTTAAAGAAGTTTAAAGGCTCATATATCATTCTACTTCTTTATGTAGATGATATGTTAATTGCAGGATCTGATATGAAGGAGATTCGCAAGTTGAAGAAACAGTTGTCTGATGAATTTGAGATGAAAGATCTTGGTCCAGCCAAACAGATTTTGGGGATGAGTATATCCAGAAAGAAAGATGGCTCCATAACACTATCCCAAGAGAAATACATAGGGAAAGTGTTAGAAAGATTCAGGATGAATGATGAGAAGACTAAACCGAGAAACACACCTTTGGGAAGTCATTTCAAACTTACCAAAGACCAGTCTCCCAGAACAGAGGAAGAAAGAACAGAGATGGCTAAAGTTCCGTATGCATCTGCTGTTGGCAGTCTCATGTACGCCATGGTTTGTACACGGCCAGACATTGCTCATGCTGTCGGGGTAGTTAGTCGTTTTATGTCGGATCCGGGAAAGGAACATTGGGAAGCGGTGAAATGGTTACTCAGATACTTAAAGGGTACTTCCAGTTTGGGGTTATGTTTTAAGGGGAAGGATACAATTCTCAGGGGTTATTCAGATGCTGATCTGGGTGGATGTAAGAAGACGTTTAAAAGCACTACTGGTTATGTTTTCACAGTTGGGGGAACAGCAGTATGTTGGATGTCCAGACTTCAGAAAAGTGTTGCTTTATCAACCACTGAGGCAGAATATATGGCAGCAGCCGAAGCAAGTAAAGAATTAGTATGGTTGAGAACTTTTCTTGAAGAGTTGGGAAAGAAACAGGCAGAGTTCTTATTATATTGTGACAATGAGAGTGCAGTGAAACTTGCGAATAATCCAGTCTATCATTCGAAGACTAAGCACATCGGGAGGAGATATCACTTTGTCAGAGATTTGATCAGTGATGGTGTTTTCAGTTTGAAAAATATCTCAGGTGCTAAGAATCCAGCAGATATGTTCACCAAGCCAGTGATACTGGATAAGCTGAAGCTGTGCAGAGCTTCAGCAGGCCTTCAGGAATAATGTTGAGAAGGCGAAGGGTAACTAGGAGGTGCAAAACCAAATGGGTTTTATTTTACATGTACAAGGCAATGCAGGTGAAGACATTTTACGTCTCCAAATGGGAGCAGGTTGAAATGTTTGACGCGTCCAAGTGGTGGTTTAGAGAAGATGTCTCGAAGCCCAAGTGGGAGATTGTTATGTTGTGGTCTCCGATCCATCATGGGTCGGGTCCGGTTTAGACGAATAGACAGAATTAGGAGATTAAGCTGTTTGAGTTTTGGCCAAGCCCAAAAGCTCTAATCAGGCCCAGTTTAGTTAAAGGGTTAAACCCTAATTGTCTAGTCTATATATTCTCTCCTGTACTTGTAAGTTGGTATCACTCAATAATAAGAAAACCCTAGTTATCGACAGTGGACGTAGGTCATATACCGTGACCGAACCACTTAAATCCTTGTGTCTCTTTCGTTTATTCTTTCGGTTTTACTATTGTATTCGTGTTTGTGTGTGACTTCGAACCTAACATGTTTTTCATCAGCATATTATGTTAAAATCTAATACAGTAAAACTGCACCTCTATACCACTACTTCAATGCCAATATGTGAAAGAGCCAACAATTTCACTACAGAAATCAAATGAGTTGTATATGCCAACTTAAATGATTTAAAAATCAGCAAATAACTAAATAAACTCGACAGGTCTATAACAAGCTGATGTCTATTGACGCCATAGTGGTACACTAGCAGCAAGATCCAAACCAATTTTGTAACTCAAAAGTACTATACTACTATGTTCGACAACAATCCACCAGCAATTCGCCAGTAATGACCTCACAAAAGCAATTCGTTCCAAAACAATCAGTCTAGAGCACGTGTAAAGTTGCCTACAGAATTCGCTAATTTAGTAACACATCAAAGCAAAAGTGCAGCAGTCGCAACTAAGTGGACACAGTTTTTGTTATATAACTTCAATTTACTATAATTCTTCCATAATTTGAAATATCCTACTTTCCTATCATCAATCGTTGCCAGTACTATATGATTGAGCATAAGCATATAGCCATGCTCACTTCAGTAAAATATATGCAATGAATCCTTATGTGTTTTCCATTTGCATATGCAACCATTACGTATGTTAAAATCTATTACAGTACAACTGCACCTCTATACTACTACTTCAATTCTGATGAAAAGAAGAGCCAAGACTTTCACTACAGAAATATAAATGACGTTGCATTTGCCGATTCAAACAACTTATTAAACAACTGAAAACTAAAATGAACTTTACAGTAACTATATGTCTATTAATATTTAGTAGCTACCGATACCTTAGGGTACACTAAAAGCACAATCCATACCAATTTTGTAACTCAAACTAATATGTTTGACAACAAATCACAAGGCAACACCTTATGCCTCATTACTTCTAAACAAGCAATATCTCCAAATAATGCCCTAATAATAGCAATTTGTTACTTAACAATTAGTCTAGGGCTAGTGTACACATGCCTACAGAGTACAGAATTCTCTAATTTTGCAACACATCAAAGCAAAAGTACACCAGTACCTACTAATTGAACACAGTCTCTGTTATACAACTTCAATTCACTCTAATTCTACTTTTATTGTCATCAATCATTGTCAGTACTATATGATTGATGAAAACTAAAAGCAACTATTAGTCTATAACAAATTAATAGCTATTGATGCCATAGTTATACATTAGAAGCACAATCCATATCCATTTTGTAACTCAAAAATAATATGTTTGACAACAAATTATGCATCACAACCTACAATATAAAGCAACTGGACCTAAATACTACAAGCAAATTAGCCAGTAATGCCCTGAAAAAAGCAATTTGTTCCTAAACAACTACTCTAGGGCAACACATCAAAGCAAAAGTGCAGCAGTACCTACTAATGTACACAGTTTTCATCATATATTCACTCTAATTCTTCCAAAATACGCAGTACCTACTAATGTACACGGTTTTTGTCATATAACTTCAACTCACTCTAATTCTTCCAAAACGCATAGCATACTGCTTTCCTACGGTCAATCATTACCAGTAGTATACGATTACTATACAATTAACAACTACGCTAGGGCAACACATTAAAGCAAAAGTGCATCAGTAGCAACTAATTGCACCAGTACAATACGATTACTACACAATTGACTGATCCAATAACAAATTACGTTAAATCAATGAAAACTACTAGCAAACTGTTGCTGAACAATTGATCTAGGGCACGCAAATTGGCACATTATTCAACACATCAAAGCAAAAATGCAGCAGTAGCAACTAACTGCACACAGTTTCCAGTACTGTACGAATTATATAATCACGAACCGCAATTAACTGATCTAATAACAAATTATGTTAAATAAACGAAAACTACTAGCAAATTGTTGCTGAACAATTCATCTACGGCACGCAAACTCACACATTATTCAACACATCAAAGCAATAATGCAGCAGTAGCAACTAATTGCACAAAGTTTCCACTACTATATCATGAACCGCAATGAACTGAAATTAGGTCAAACTGAATAAAACTAAAAGCAAATTAGGTTAAATTGGCACATTATGCAACACATCAAAGCAAAAGTACACCAGTGCCTACTAATTGAACACAGTTTCTGCTATACAACTTCAATTCACTCCAAATCTCTAATTCTACTATCCTATCGTCAATCATTACCAGTACTACACGATTACGATACGATTAATAGCTTCATGAACCGCAGTGAACTGATCTAACAACAAATTAGGTCAAATCTCAGAACACTAACTTATTAGACGACGAAGATCCACGATCAAACGACGACATCTCGAGCACAACTGGATCATGATCGTGAGCCACGACGGGATCGTATCTCCGGCCGACTCGCGGCGGCAGTTCGTTGTCGTCGGAGCTCTCAATCTCGTCACTCCTCATCTATCTATTCCGGCTGATCTGTTATCAGTGTGTTGCGGCGAAAACGGTTATTAACTTATTATTATTATTATTATTATTATTATTATTATTATTATTATTATTATTATTGTGTGTGTGTGTGTGTTTAGAGAGAGAGAGATCTAATGTTAATGTTAATGGAGGAGAAGATTTCGTAAGATTATGGTATCGGAGAGAGAGAGAGAGTGGACGGGGTGTTGGGTTTTGAATCGAGTAAGAAAACAGCAAGTTTTTCTTCTTTTTAGTGCTTATTATACAATTCTAGGTTTTTATTTTTATGACTCGGTATTGGTAGACCAGGCGAAATGGACGGGTCGGGTTGGGTCGGGCGGCATCTGTAGGGGTGTAAACGAGTCGAGTCCGAGCTCGACTAGGCTTGAGCTCCGTCTAGCTTGTACTCGACTCGTTTCCAGTTCTAGTTTTAAAGCTCGAGTTCAGCTCGTGGGTATATTTTCAAGTTCTAGCTTGGCTCGTTTACCGTATATTATTTTTTATATAATTATAATTATTTTTATATTCTTTTTCTATTAAAATTTTACGTATAAAATAATATATAGTATTTAGTTATTTTTAATTATTTTTTCATAACATTATATATATTAATTAATAATTATTAAATATATATTTCAAAAAATTATATAAATGACAAACTCGTTTAGGCTCACGAGCCAACTCGAGCTTGATAATTGAAGCTCGGGCTCGAGCTCGTTTATTAAACAGGATTACTTTTAGGCTCGAGCTCGATTAAGCTCGGCTTGATCGAGCTTTTTCACGAGCCGATCTCGAGTAGCTCGGCTCGTTTGCTCCCTTAGTATTGGTAGAACTGGCAAAATGAATGGGACGAATCGAGGTCGGGTGTATGCAGGTTAAGGTTAAAACAGGCTAGTTTAAGAAAAGCTATTTTTGTTTTTATTAACCATTCATATTTAGTTATTATTGACAAATATACCCTTTGAGCGGGTTAGACTTCAAAGAAATAAGATAAAGAGTTAGATATTTTACTTCATAATTTTCTGCTTGCTGTTAAACAAACAATAAGGCCTTATATAGGCTTACAAACTTGAAGAGATGAACGTGTGAATATGCAAAAACTAATAGAAAATGGCGTGGTGCAACTAACCCACTACTTAAAAGGAAACATGCATTTAATTGCAAATAGAAATGATAAATTAAACGTGGCTACATGAACTGAACATGGATAATTCATGTGTTCAGCACGTATCAGTGCGAGTTAGAAAGGGTAATATCATGATTATTCAGTGATAAGTAAAGATAGTTCCCCATCAGACCGTCACTTCATTTGGTATTCTCTTTTACCTCTTTAGTTGAAACACGTGATTTGAATACAGTTCAGTTTGAGTTTCAAACAAAAGTAGACATCAGCAACTTGCCTCGGCCCATTCTTGTTAGGTGGCAATGCGAAAGCAACAACACAAATGCGCTAACGATATATCACATAGAATCTAAAGAAAAGATAAACGGCACACGAATTGTAATGTGATTCGGTCTCGGCAATGAGCCTACGTCCATTCTCTACAATTATAATAACTATGGCTAATTACTTGATAGACAAAAAACATGATGGCCCCCTTAAGTCCTTAACTATGGCTAATTACTTGGTAGACAAATAACATAATGGGCCCCTTAACTATTTATTAAAACTGGCCCAATCTTTTTGTTATTTACAAGCCCATAAAGCTTTAATAATCTTAACCATTACGACCCGCGATTGTGCTCTGTTTGACCCATTCTTGAGTTTAAACGTACCCAAAGAAACTCGAAAGGCAAAAGGCTACCCAAACCTGCCCGCTATCGGTTTTCAACTTCAGTATGGTGATTCAATAGTATCAATTTCTTAAAAACGATGTTTAGTAAAAGGTAAAGAAAATTAGATTCGGTTTTGAATAGTGCCCAAGCTGAATTAAAACTACATGGGTATTGTCCATGAGTGGATTGCTAAAAAAACCGGAGACACCAATCTATCCAAATCGAGCAAATCAGCCGGTTCAACTGGTTTGAAAGTAACATAGTTTGAAAGATGGTTTTTGGTTTGAAACCTGTCGGGTAAACAAATTGGTCTATATATATTTTTCATTTAGATATTATGCATCCTCTTATATAGAATGGCAACATGCAAATTCTTAACAAGTTTTATGTAAAGAGAACTTATTAGTCTAATATTTTTAACTAGACTTTTCAGTCAATGTGGTTTCATTTTCGTTTTATTTATATTCGGACATCTAACGACATCTAAATATTTTATCACCTTTTTATAAAAAGACAAAAATATACATGTTTAAAAAATTATATATAAAAAATAATAATCAGTAAATAAATAACAGCAAAAGCGGATGGAGTTATATATCAAGTTTTAAGTGAAATAGAAATTAAAACCGTGTTGAATGAAAAAGTAAAACTAAAACTACTATACTAAAATGGTTATCTTAACTAAAACACATGGATCAAAACCGTAGTTTACGATTTTTATATATTATATGTGTTTGGGCTTAGCTTGGGTTGTTGGGTTTATGGAAACTTGAAAGCATAAAAGAACCCAAAAAAAACATGTTCGTGTTTAACGTTGAAAAATAGGTCATATTTAAGTTTGATAGAGATGTTCATTACTCGATTAAAACGCTATTAAACCGAAAACTGGACCAAATTACATATATAATTGGATATTCGATCCTAAAAACTAAATTAAGCCAAACTGAACAACGAATAATAGTATATTAAAGTTTATCATTTAACTCAGTCAACATGTAGTTTTAGCTCAATCTTTTTTAACGCAATGCATTCCAATAACAAATAATGGTCAAAATTTTAAGAAAGAAATAAAAGTATTATGTCGAAACCAAAAGCCGAACCGATTAACACTTGCAAGTCTTTTGATTGGATTTTTGTTCTTCCTCCACTTAACTCCTAGAAATGAAGTCTAGATCCCTCTACTTAATTGTTTTTACATTTTGACACATTTGTAGCCATACTTGTAAAGATCACATATGGGTGTTTCTAACTACACTTTCAAACATATTATACACACATTTGGTTATGTGACATTGGCCATTAGAGTTCAACATCGATTGTTTAGACTAAAACACAATTTAGTGATTTGTGTCAAACAATGACCGTTAAGGGAGTGCTTGTTTCATAGAATTCGTGGGAATTTAAAAGAATTGGAATAAAATCCCATGGCATGGTGTGCTCGTTTCATTGGAATTGGAATCTTAATTCCATTTAGGTGTGTTCGATTGTCAAGGAATTGGAATTGGAATTGGAATTCAATTCCTTCAAATTCCTTTAAATAAATGGATTCTAAATTCTTCCAAAACGTGGAGGATTTCAAATGAATTTGATGAAATCATTTCTCGAGGTATTTTTTTTTAACGAGAACAACTAATAAAACATTTTAGTTTTTTTACATTTTTTGTTTTTGATTTATATTTTGAACTATGAATTTTTTATTATTATTTTTTAATATTTGTTTGAGGGGTTTTTTATCTTTATAGAAAAACCCCTAAAAAAATCAAAATAAAAATAATAAAAAAAATCATAACACAAAAATATTGTCACACCCCGACCAAGGGCGGCGGAACATGCCGAGGTGTAACGATTGTCCATAAGCACGTGACACTAATTAAAGTGACAGTATTTAATAAACTCATTTCATTTCACAACATCGAAAATGTCACATAACAATTATCTATAAAATAACCATAAACAAGATATCACAAAATATGGCAAATTTGATATTGTTCATTTTTACTAATATCCTAAGGTCTTTGATGTCGTTTTCTTCACAATCATAAATCAACCAAGATGCAAACCTGCAACATTTCATAAAATAAAGTTTGTCAACACAAAGGTTGATGAGCAATTCATAAGTTTAATTATATTAGTATATAATAAAGATAGCCACAAAACTTGCATACGAAACGATAAATAAAAGTGGTAATTTGGATAAATAGATATCGCTAAACACATTAGCGACACCTAGCTATAAGGGGATGCCAAATAGTCTAGGATTTTATAGTTATCGTTAATTGCATTACGTTAACGACACCTCGCTATAAGGGGATGCCAAATAGTCTAGGATTTTATAGTTCCACCAACCAAAAGCGATAAACACATAGGCATATAAGCATAGAACACCAAATCGAGCAATTATTTAGGTAAAGTATACAACTACGTTTGTGGTTTAAAATTCAAATATAAAGCATTTTGTTGAATAAGTATGAAATGTCACCCCCAAAATAAAAGATGGAAAATGGGGTATGAAGTACTCACCTTCAAGTAGTAAACTTGAAAGATGATAATTTGGAGATTTGTCGGAACGACGAGTTTAACGCACAATGCCTAAAAAGAAAAGAAGTCTTGAATTTAGAAATGTTGTCTTTAAGGTCTTTAAACAAAATAAATGTTGAGAAATGTAAATAATTAAAGTTCAAGGTTTTAAAATGTAACTATTTAAGAATTTATAATAATAACCCTTTAAAAATGTAAGTTTGCTCGAAACCGGGTTAAAGTATCTAACCTTAATATTTACTCAACCTATGTTAAGTAATAAGGTGGATAAAAGGCAAGAATGCAAATCCCTTTGGAATAAAGATACTAAAACGGGTTTTTTTTATCGAGTGTTCGGGTTGTCGGTTCGGATCATGTTTCGGGTTAAGACCGAGGTAAGATTCTACAAACCCATAACCATAGAATTTGTAAAAATGATTTTATAAACTTAGATCTAACAATAAGTATGTTTAAACAATTATTTAACAAAACTAGTAACAAAGTTCGGTTTACGGTTTAGATCTATTTGCGGTTAAACCGAAGCATAGACTCTTAAAAACCCATAACCATGGAACTTGTAAACATGAACAACAAACTAAAATAAGCAAGATTAATATGTATGAACAAGTTATATAGATGTATATATATCAAGGACACGAAGTCCTCCATGAAGCCTTGCTTTATGAGGTCCGAAACCTCACCGACCGGAATCGGAGAAGTAACTACCAAAGGTAAACAAGGGGTGTATATTATATATATATTGCACAACCATAAACAAGTATTAATAAGGCTACATAAACTAATTAAGATGAAAGACTAAAAACCTTCAAGAACACTTAAGAAGATAACCTTGAATTTTTGATGTTTGAGAGAGTTTTTTTTTTTTTTTTGGAGTTGTAGCAAGGGAAAATGAAGAGGAAAGGTGATGTATATATAGGGTAATATTGGTGGTCAAATATGGGTGTGAGACACAAGAGTTTTCATGAAAAATGGATCAAGACAAAAACACAAAACAACAAAAAATAATAAAAATAAATAAATAAATAAAAATAAAAATAAAGGTAGGATGTTTTCAAGACCCAAAAAGTGTGAAACAATATTATAACATAAATCCATCATTTTGATTAGAACATAAGCTTCGGTTTACATAATAAACAAATACAAAAACGAATACAAACAAGACCCGAAATTGACGAATGTCACAAATATAAATAAAAAAAATCTAATAAACTAAAATGTTTTCGCCGTTATCCTCGTTAAAAAAATCTCGATTCCAATTCATTTTTCAGACGAACACATCAATAATGGAATTGGATTTCAATTCCTTCAAATTCCAATTCCTATTGGAATGTTCAGATTCCAAATCAAATTCCTTCCAATTCCAAATCATATGCAAATTCCAATTCTAATTACATTCCATTCTGTGAAATGAACGCGCCCTAAGGGTACTTTTATCTATACTCGGCAAGTCATTAAACACGATAATTTGATCAAGCATGCTTTATGTGGTGTTTTTAACAATTAATTGTTGTCTATGTTTGTAATATGTCTAACTTATAGTCAAATTAGGTTAGATTCCACCAAAAAAATCGTAGTCATTTATCGAGTCTGATCTTACAATCATGACTAGCTAATTATATCATATGCATCTAATAAGATTATTTTAACTTAAAAGCATCATTAATCTCCTATTATTTTGATACATTTGTAAAGATTCTCATGCTTACCAAGCTTAACGTAGGGTGTGCTAAACAATGCACCATACGTCAGCTTTATTACATGGCTTGGGGAGTAATCGGTAGCATAAATCATAGCGTATTCAGGGTATGTGTGAACAAGGTAACGTATTCAGGGCATATTTAACCAATTAAAAGGTGTTTTAGTTTAGCATTAATAAAAAATTTTCAAATTTATAAGTTAGATCGTTTTTCCAATCCCATAAAACTTGTATTAGATAACAAGAGCATGCTAAGCCAATTCTCGTCATTTATACACGTTGAAGGAAGTATAATACAACTCAAACGTATCACTTTTTTTTCTCATGTTACTTTTTTTAAACGTCGACTTTCTTATATTTAGGATATCACACTTCCTGAATTTGGAGAGCCTCGTTGCCCCAATCTGGTTAGACTATCTTGTCTTAACTGAGCCCATGTTTGCTTTAGAGCTTGGCCTGGGCGTTCCCCCGAGAAACCATACCACTGACTGTCACTTGACAGTCATTGTGCCGCCATAAGAGCAGAACTCTCTGGCGTAACACACGTTGGAACGGAAACCCGGGTGCAATGGCGAAGGTTGCTTAGGGCCCGGGGGCGGCCTCCCCTATTTTTTTCATGCAGCAGTGTAAATTTACTTGTTTTCGTCCGAAATTTTTTATACGTAGGGTAATCTAGCCATTTTCGGCCCAAATTTTTTATACGTAGTGTAAAATTTAGCCATTTTTGACCGAAATTTTTTATACATAATGTAAATTTAGCCGTATTCGACCGAAAATTTGAGCACGGCCCCCTTCGCTTGTGAACTTTTGTATACATTTTGAGTTCGCCCCCCCCCCCCCCCCGGTGTCGTACTCCAAGCTTCGCCAGTGCCCGGGTGGACTCGAGATTTGAACTAACAACCTTGCACAAGGCCTAGCCGAACCCTTTATTGCCATAATCCACCAAAAGTTATACAAATGAGAATGAAACCTGGGTCTCCGCTATTTGAACTTTAACCCGCTATTAAAAATAAAAACACACACAAAAATAAATAAATAGAAAAAGACCTTAAGACACAACACATGCATGATGCATGCATTATTGATGATTTAGTGACCTCCATTATTTTACCACAAAAATGTCACTCTCTCCCCTCTTTGACCTGATTTAAGCACGTTGAATTTGGCTTAAATAACCCTCCCTAGTTGGCTAGTTCTAAGTGGAGGTGGGCAATAAACCGGTTAACTGAACCGATTTGAAGTTGAACCGAAATCAAACCGCTTTAAAACCAATTATGTAGAAACCGGTTCCAAACTGGTTAACCGAACTGAAACCGGCCAAAACGAGGCAAAAACCGGCCAAAACCTGAACCAAAACCGATCAAAATCCGAATCGAAACCGATCGTAACATAGTAAGAAATCGGTTTCAACCCGAACCGAAACTGATCATAAACCGGTTTTGACTTTTGTTGATTAAACCGAACCGATTTTAACCCAAACCATCTTTGAGTTTTAAATCGGTTTATGCACCTCTACTTCTAAGTGTTTTATTTGGTCACTCGAATTTTACACTTTTATCATTTGATTTCTCAGCTTATAAATAATAGCTTAGTTCTTTAACATTCTCATAATTAGCTTTTTTAAAAAAAAAAAATTCTTATGTGACTAAAGCCCTTTACCACATATAATAACATTAAATCATACCCAAAATGGACGTTACAATTAGATGAGGTTTTTTTTAAGGTTTTGTTCATATCAAGGATTTGGAATGAATTATAAGGAATGAGATTTTAAATTCAATGAATTGATATGTTCGTTTTATTAAATAAAAGAATGGAAATAGAAACTAAATCCCATCAAATCCCACATTTCATAGAATTTAAAATCCCACCTACTTTATAAGGATTGTTATGGAAAATAAAGGATTGTTTTATCAACTATAATCTAGGGATGGCAAATGGGTTGGGTTGGGTCGAAACGGGTTAATAAAAACCCCTCCAAAAAAATTTCAAAAAAATTAATAAAAAAATCATAACTCAAAATATAAATAAAAAATAAAAAATGTAAAAAAACTAAAACGTTTTCGTCTTTGCCCTTGTTCTTAAAAAAAACAAAAAAAACCGACATGAAACCCGTTAAAAACCCCTCAAAAAAATTTCAAAAAAATTAATAAAAAAATCATAACTCAAATATAAATCAAAAAGGAAAAATGTAAAAAAATTAAAACGTTTCCTTCTTTGTCCTCATTTTTCAAAAAATAAATAAATAAATAAATAAAACCCGAGAATGGAGAAGATTCCAATTACAATACATATTAACTAACCAAACACATGAAAGGGATTCTCAAACATTCCATTTCATTCCAATTCCAATTCCAATTCCAATTCCAATTCCTTTAAAAAAAGTCCGTGAAACGAACGGGCCCTAAAAGTGTTATAATTTAAATTTTGATATTTTAATGTTCCTTCTTATCGTTCATTCACATAAGTAAATTATTATTATTATTTTTTTTTCGTTTGAACTCTTTGATCAACTTTTATTTCTGATGGTTTTATTCATTATTTCTAACAACTTATTATTTGACCTGCTCCATTCCACTCCTCTAATCCGTGCTAATTGTATAAAACAAAGTTTATTACACATATTTGAAAATAAATATAAATATAAAACAGATGAAACAAAACACAACACACTTTTGCATGCACCCGAAAGAACACGAATAAATGTGTGGGCTGTCTTTTGGTTCACATATTCAACTTGACACTCTCACGTCCCTATATCATAGTTTGAACTTTGAACTCAGTAAAATAAACATCATATATATTTTTTCTAAGTTATTAGACAGGCATGTTTTATCCATACAAAATTAACATGTGGTTTTCTAGTTTTCCATATAATGAAATTTGTATCCCCTTAACAAACTTAAAATTGAATATTTACATTTTAACAATAGTTTTGATATTTTACAATATTTTGTTTCAACTTTTAAAACAATTACTCTGAAATTATACCAACATAATACAAGAAATGAAGAAATAGCTTATAATTGTTAGGGGGGTGGGGGTGGTTTAAAAACCATCACTTGCTCTCATCAATACAAGTGTGCCACCTCACCCCACCACTTTCCATCACTAGTGATGGAATTTTGGTGGGGGTGGTGGTGTGGTGTGATGGAATTTTTTTTTTTGATATTATTTTACAACTTAAAAATTAAAAACAATAGTAAATTAAAAAAAATAAAAGTTACATTAAACAATCTACTCTTCGTCCGAATTTGGAAATTCCAAACCTAAAGAACCTACAAGTTCAACTAGATCATATCTCAACCGATGGTGAATATCTTTGTTCCGCAAGTCTAATTGCATGTTCTCAGGAACAGGAACTTGAGTAGGAGGATCCGACACCCAATCTGGAGAAATTGCACATCCGTCTTCTTTTATTAGCATATTGTGCAATATGATGCATGCATATAATATGCTAGAGATCATGAGTTTTTTCATTGCACGAACCGGTCGACTAAGTATGCACCATCTACCCTTTAAGACACCGAAAGCTCTCTCGACATCCTTTCTTGCCGATTCTTGCAACTTCTTGAACGCCTTTTCCTTGACCTCGACAGGAAACGAAAAGGCTTTCACAAAAACAGACCATGCCGGGTAGATACCATCGACAAGAAAGTAGCCACGTCTGTAATATCTCCCGTTGACAAAATACGGACAAAAGGGTGCGGTACCATCTGTCACGCTTTGAAACAACGGTGATGTGTATAGAACACTGATGTCGTTGTTTGAGCCAGGAACACCAAAATAAGAATGCCAAATCCATAAATCATTTGACGCAACCGCTTCAAGTATGATAGTCGGTCGTTTGATATCACCCATAACATACGCCCTCGAAACTCCCGTGGACAATTCCTCCATTCGATATGTGTACAGTCGATGCTACCGAGCATCCCTGGAAAATGCCATCTAGCCTTATGCGCGGCGTAAAGACGTGTAATGTCGTGTCTTGTTGGTTTGCGTAGAAACTCTTTGCCATACAATTTAATAATCGCGTTACAAAAGAATTGCAGACATTCATGTGACGTTCTCTGAGACATTTGTAAGTATTCATCGAATTGATTGGGTGGGTTACCTGTCGCTAAATGACGAATAGCGGATGTGCATTTTTGAAGCGCCGTAAAACTTCGTTTGCCCCTCGTGTCGTAAGATTCTTGAAACCATTCTTCGCTTGCTTCGACGTCCGCTACAATCTTTAAAAATAAAGATTTCGGCAAACGAAACCGATCCTTGAACGTCTCGTCATTGTATTTCGGCTCCTCCACAAAATAGTCGTTCATTAGCACTTCGTGGGCATGTATACGATCACGATCACGATCCACCATTTTTTTCTTTAGACGGCTCGGGCCTGTAAGTTCGTTATATAACAACGGGAACCATTCAACAATGTCATCGTCCGAAGACGAAGAGCTACCGGTGTCTAGCAGAAACGAGTGGCTCGTAAAATCCATATTTTTTTGTTTTGAATTGAAGTGGTGAAGAAATAGGTTTTTGTAATAAAAGATTGAGAGTGTTTTGAGTTGGATTGAAATGGTTGTTAATTTATATTGTTAAAATTTTTTTTTAATTAGCCAACCCCAACGGTCACCCCCTCCCCAACATTCAAATTTATTGATATTCACCATGTGATGGCCATCACGTCCGGACCCCCATCACGCGTGATGGGGGGACCGGCGGCAGTGTTCGTGATGCCATCACGCGTGATGGCCGTGTATAACGGACCACCCCCACTCCCCTTATAAAAATGTGGTATATTCCTATTGTTAGAAGGGTCAGAATTATAATATTCCTATTACAGCATGTGGTATATTTTTTGTTTATATGCTGTCATATATTTTGGTAAGCGTAGCAGTTTATTCCTATTTTGTTTATTTTTTGTTATATATGTTCGTAGGCCCAAGAGGAAAAATATTTTTGTTGCCAAGAAAGTAATTTTGGGTTTTTACTCTTTCTATTTATAGAACTAGAATTATTGGATGAGGGACACCAAGGAAAGTATTAATTTTATTTTAGTTTAATTTATTTGTCTTCGGCTAATAAGTTGTTTTTGTAACTTTGTTATTCATCTATACAATACGATTTGTGATTATAGTTTAATTGTGTTTAGTTTATTATTTCTTGTTTTATTTTGATTGTTGATGTCCAATTTTGTTTACTTATTTATTTAAGTTCAAAAAAAGAGTTTTTTTAATCGAATCACTTTGACTAGTCCATTTTTTACCACTCGTAATAATATTTATAGATCCGTCACTTACTGGTTACATGTAACACGATAAACACATATATCATAAGTTTATGTAGAAAAATAATTTTAGTTGTATATACCTCACGAACTCAAAAAAATTACACTCTAAATCTAATCATTGTAGACTTTTTGAAGTGTTTCATCTCAAGAATTTTACTTTCTCAAATCTCAAGTAAATATAGTATAGCACTATTTTCTTCTTTATTTACCACGCATTCGTTCATGTTATAACATATAATGGAATCTAGTATTTATTTTCATTAGGTTGCTAAATTGGTGCAAGCTCGCGTCCAACCTCGTTTATTAAACATATTTGTTTGACCTTATCTTCGAGTTTGTTTAAGTTCAGCTCAGTTTAAACTTTAGTTAGAGTTTTTAGCAAATCGATCTCGATTGTCTCAATTTGACTCATTTCTTTCTTTAGTTTCAACTTCCAAAAGGTTATAGAAGTATAGAACATCGATGTTGGAGACGATTAAATTGAGGAAAACTAAACAAGCATTTACTTTATTGGAAAAATAGTAACATACACCAAATATGGTTAATCCCTGAAAAGCTGTTGGTTAATAATCTGTTTCTTGCTGTTCTAAAAATGGAAAAAGAAAACCTTTATCGTCTTATATGTACGCTATTGGGTGTATATATATTCTTTTTTGTAGTTTTGTAACTAATATGATGATTTTATAAATAAACTATTTATAAATATTGCATTAGGATTAATGCTATTTGAGTGGCTTAATGAAGTAAGGCTGAGATTTTTGTGATCTCGAGTTCGATCCTGAGGCATTCGGGTTTTACCACCAGTGGGCCTTCGGACGGGTTGCTTTTCTCAGGAACTGGAGATAACTTGGAGGCGTTTAAGGGCTCTGTACGGATGAGTTGGGCCAACTAGCGGTGGCCTTTAGCCATTGGGTCCATCCTGTACGGAATACATAGGCATTTTATGTTTGTTGGTAGTTAAAATAAAAGGATTAATGCTATTTATTATTTTGTTTAATTAAAAAAAACTTAATAATATTTATAAGTTCAGCTCAAACTTATTTATTTTATGATATCAAACTTATTTATTTTATTCTACGATTGGTGACAAAAATAAAAAGATGAGAAGGATTTTTAGAAAAAAAAAACCCATAAAAAATAATAAAAAACTATAAAAAAATTCATAACTCAAAATATAATAAAAAAACAAAAATATAAAAAAAACACAAAAATGTTTTCACCGACTTCTTTGTTAAAAAAAAAGACTCAATGTTTAGGAAAAAAAAATCATTGTGTCTTTTATTTATCATTGTGTTTTTTGTTTACTTTCGTTATTGATTATGTCTTTTTTATTTAACACTGTGTCTTTTTTTCTTGATATTGTGTTATATTATTCAATATTATATTATATTCGGCGACATATTGTGTTTTTTTTTATTTATCATGGTGTTGTTTGTTCATTTTCGGCATTGTGTTTTTTTTTCTCGGCATTGTATCTTTTCGGCCTTTTTTTAAATAGGAATGACAGGGGAAACATTTTGGTTTTTTTATTTTCTTTTGTTTTTTATTTATATTTTGAGTTATGGTTTTTTATTTTATATCTTGTGATTTTTAAGAGTTTTCTGTGTAGCCACAAATCCTTCTCACACTTCTCATGTTTGTCTCCTTTGCATTTTAACTTTTCTCTCATTATCATATCCAGATGAATTACTTAATTCATCTATAATTCTCAATCAGTCATTAATCTGATCATTCTCATTTTTTAATATGCTTTTAGTTTCTAAATTATTTTTTTTATGTATTAAAGTGAAAGTTTTATGTATTATTTATAAATTTTATTTTTGCTTAGTCAGTAAATCAGTCTTCCACAGTTCGTTTTATTGGCAAAACTTTTAAAACGTCAAGGGGTTAGGAGGGCTTGAGTTCATGTCTCCTAAAGGACAAAAATTTTACAATTAAAAGAAGTTTGTTTTAGAAAATGTTTGATTATCCTTATCTGTTTTGTATTTTTTAATAGGATAGGTTTTATATATATCTAACTATTATAATAAAGTAAAATAATTGTTGACACTTGTCATCTTTAGGTTAATTATCGTAATTTTTTTCCTTCCAAAACTAAGATCTTAATTAACCCTAAATATATGTAATAGATCAATAATTATTCACTTTTCTTTAATGCTCTATTTATATTATATTTATACATTTTTATAAAAATAAATATTAACATATTCTTTTACAATATAGTCCAAAATACATGATGGAATCCAAAAATTAACAACAAACCATGTTTGTCAAATGTTCAAAAAAATATAATTTCAAATGTTATCGTTAGCATGTTGTACTTTGTACTATGGGGGTGTTTGGGATTGCTTATTTTCACCAACTTATAACTTATAAACTTTTTGAAAAGTAATAAGGTATTTGGGATTGCTTATTTGCTTATATTGTGAGAGAAAAATTTCTATAAGTTACACTTTGGTAACTTATTAACTTAATAAAAAGTTATAAGGAGGTAAAATAAGAAATCCCAAACACCCATGTGTATATTGTAGAAGATTGTAAAGAAAACAAAACTCGAATATGCTTTCATTTTACAAAGTTATTTTTTTAATCATTAACTTATAAATATATGCTTAAAAGTCGACCTATTTTATTATTTTAATTATTACTACTACTATTATTATTATTATTGTAAACTGTCATATAAATTTATAAATTATAAATCTATGCTTTAAATCTATACATTTATTTTTGGGTTAATTTAGTACACTATATATATGTTAAAATATAATGATAGTATATACGAATCACTTTCATACATAACAAAGTTTATCATATTTAATTTCTTAGTATTTTTATCAAGGATTGTTCCAGATTTTTTGTGGAACTAAAATTTGATTTTTATGGTCAAAAGTTGGTAAATAGATTGTTTGGTACAAATTAACTACATTTATGATCAAAATTTGTTACAGGTCAAAAACAGAAAATCTGTGAATTTTTAAAAGTTTGAGAATGCAAATAGATTTATCATCAAATTTGTTACGGGTTCAAAGTGTTGACTTGAAAATGTCAAACGGATGAAAGTTAGAATTTTAAACATGATTCGGGTTGACTATTTTTCCTCCGACTATTAAAATTTAAGAAAAGATTGCAAACATTTTCGACATGCCACCCTAGACCTATCAATGCTTCTAACTTTTATCAAATTTGAAATATTTATTTAAACATTAACTTTTCCTTCAATGATGATCAGAGCATTGAATGGGAAACATGCCATGCAAAACTATGCTTAAATGAAGCAAAATATTCAAAAGATTGAATGAGTTAACATACTATATTTTATGTTGTCATTATAACAAAGTCGAAAGGCTCTCTGAAACTTATCAAGATCTTTTTCGTGGTGTTGCTCAGAAAAACATAGTTTATGAAGAACATCCGTCGTTACAATTTAATGTTCTCCTTTCCTTCGATGGATGGTAAATTGATAAATATATCAATAAAGGTAACACTTATTTTGTATTTAGGCTGAATGGTTAGAACAACTATCGTATGAGAAGTTTTATTCCTGAAATTGGTTAATAACCAAAATTATTTTAGTTATATATATATATATGACACTTAAATGAAATTTTCAATCGAAAGAGCATTCTCAGGTACATTTCTGCACGTGCATTTTTTTTATTTAGTTTATTAAAAAAATCATTTTATGATATAAATAAAATTAATTTATGTACACATAGCATAGATATAAGCATATATGTAATACATGTTTTCATATACGTTATGTAATTATTTGCTTTACTTGTAATTTTGATTTGGATAATCCCGTGTGTGACACGGACACTAAAACTAGTGTGCGTATGTGTGTGTGTGTATATATATATGAGGATGGATGGTAAATTGATAAATATATCAATAAAGGTAACACTTATTTTGTATTTAGGCTGAATGGTTAGAACAACTATCGTATGAGAAGTTTTATTCCTGAAATTGGTTAATAACCAAAATTATTTTAGTTATATATATATATATATATGACACTTAAATGAAATTTTCAATCGAAAGAGCATTCTCAGGTACATTTCTGCACGTGCATTTTTTTATTAAGTTTATTAAAAAAATCATTTTATGATATAAATAAAATTAATTTATGTACACATAGCATAGATATAAGCATGTATGTAATACATGTTTTCATATACGTTATGTAATTATTTGCTTTCCTTGTAATTTTGATTTGGATAATCCCGTGTGTGACACGGGCACTAAAACTAGTGTGCGTATGTGTGTGTGTGTGTGTGTATATATATATGAGGAGGGATATTTTGAGAACCATGTTGAGTTTTAAAAACTCAATTATTGGTCACACATTTAATTAAATGGATTGGAATATGTGGTTGAGATTAAATCTGACCAAAAAGTCAGAGTAGAAGAGAGAATAAATATGTAAGTGATTACACAAACTTTTACGTTCGTTACACATTTGTAAAAAGTCGACTCGTTGCGTAAAAAATTATGTAATTCTTTTACGTATATGTAACCTACATATATTACGCATGTGTAAAAAAAATTTCGAAAAAAAAACGTTACGTTGAGTTCTTTCGAGTTCTTAAAACTCAAAAGGGTTCTCATTTGAAATCTCCTATATATATATATATATAAACTTGATTAATGTATCATTGTATCACGAGTTTTGAACTAGAGAAAAATACGCTTGACGGATAGGTGAGCATGCAAATTAGATACTAGAGTTTGTTCTCATATAATAACAGTCACTTGTGCATTTTCATAAAATATAAAATAAAAAATGTGAGTTGATTGTTAATTAACATAAACAAGAGAGTGAGTGAATAAATATATGACAGATGAAATAAAAATGCATTACTACGATAATATTTACGACAACAAACATTCATGAACCGTCACATAAGTTCTACATAATATTTCAGATTTTCTTTAAAACCACTTACTCTTCTACAACAACAAAGTTCCGCATACCCCGTTAAAATATACACACATATATATATGTGCACGCGCGCGTGTGAGAAACATAGCTCACCTCACTCGACCGAACTATGCTCGCGATTTATGACATGCATCGAACGGACCTAGGCCACATCAAGCCTCGTCCGCCTTCTTCTTGTCCGACGGCGTCACATCAACTAGACGACACTCACAAACAAACCGTTGTGGATGTTCTTAGATCGTAAACCAATATAAAGGGACGTTACTTTAGCATCACTCAAGACACATGATCATGATCATTCTTTCATTAACACAACTATCATAAATAAATAACATACATAAAACTTTAAAGAGGTTTCCCACATTAAAGCACATTACTCATCCAATTTAATTTTACATGTTGTATCTAGTGGCGAAGTTTGGATGAGTTTGCCGAGGAAGAGGGGGGAGGGGGTGGGGAACGGACTCAAATGTATTAAAAAAAATCATAAATGAGGGGTCCGGGCTCAAATGTTCGGTAAAAAAACCAGGTGAATTTACACTATGTATACAAAATTTCGGGCGAAAAAAAGGGTCAATTTACACTATTACGCAAAAAAAAGGACGGCGAGCCCCACGGGTCCTAAGGAAGCTTCGCCCCTGGTTGCATCCTCTACTTCTTGACACATTAGTCCTCTTTTCACGTTAAACAACAAATACATGTATCATGTTTTGAGAAAAAAAAAACAACGATAAAAATTTAAGAGGATGGGTATTTATGCCAATCTCATATAAATAACATCGTAATTAGAAATAAAATGAACTAACTCTATAGAAAATAATATTTTTCATAAAATACCCCTTTCTTTTCCTAATATTTCTTTTACTACTTCGATTTAGGTCGGTTTTGGGCTATAAGCAAAAAAAAAAATATATATATAAAAATGAAACTTTAGTTTTTGCAATTTTGAAAACCGTTCGTTTTTCGTTTTTCGGTTTTCAGTTTGTTTTCAGTGCGGTTTCGCGGTTTTTACCTGTTTTGTCGTTTAAGCTTAAAATTTAAACTAATAAATGAAAGGTTCGTTTTTGGTTTATTTCATTAACAACTCTAAATTACTAAATATGATGTAAGCATAAATTCTAATCATTTACATTTACAATACCCGTTACAAGTCACATCCATTGTCACATTTAATTAATAACCACAAAATTACATATCACGTTTCCATATTCCTTGGGGTACAATCCATTATTTTCTTGGATAAAAAAAGGTAAAAAAAACTCAATCTTCCACAATTTGTTGTCGTTACATCAAATTACCAAAGTAACCTTTTACAGAAACACTTTTTTTAGCGAAAAAAAAAAAAACAAAACACCATGCCTCATAAGAACGCCAGTCTCAACGTAGTTGTGTTTTTTTTTAAATCCCCAGGTTGGATTGTTTTTAGCTCCTTTTTTCTAAAATTTGGGTTTGTGCTTGGCTCGTTTATTATTTAATAATTTATATATGTTTTTAATAATTTTATGTATTTGAAGAGAAACTTAAACGAGCCTAAGCTCAGCTCGAGCTCGTGTAGTATTTTAAACGAACCAAAGCTTTGCTCAAACTCGATAATATAGTGTGAAGTTAATAAACAAAAGTCTAAAAGAGGTAAAACTTAAAAGTACCCAAGACTCGACAAGCATGAGGAACTTCCCATATAAGGCTTGTGCTCGAAAAAACTCAACTAATTTCGAGTTTTTTTATCAATCCAAACTCGAGTAGATCGCGAGCAAATCAGCCGTTTTACACCACTAAATTTATAAGCAAGTAGCTCGCCAACATCTTGACTCGCATAAATTTAATCATTTACGTTTATCGTTCACATTTAATTTAGTAATCACAATATCACATTTCCGTGCTCTTTGGGATAAAATCTTCAATTTGATATCACACCAGTTTACCAAATTGCCCTCATGCAGAAAACACTTTTTTAATAGAGAGAATAATAATATAATAACTAGGCGGGTGCCAGCGCGATACGACGGGTGTTTGAACGCATACCCTGTTAATCACGTAACACTTATGAGTGTTTATGGTTATGGTTTGGTTTAAAACCGTGAAGAAGTTTAAACCGGAGATCTGTGTGGTTTCATAATTGATATTTTTACTTTTAGTCGGTTGGTCAGTTTCAAAATTTTCAAACCGTAGTCAATGGTTTGGTTCGCAGCTTATATCGAAAACCGGCCATATGAAACCAACCAAACTGTAAATGTTGAATGCATTTTAATTTCTCTTATTATTTAGTATTAGATACGTTTTGTTATATACATCGGATATAGTTAAAATACAATTGAACAAAGTCTTTTTAAATACAAGTAAACTTGGCTATAACAACTTTATATTAATCTAATTCTAGTATGATTTGTAGTAGTCATGGTTCTTGTTATTATTTCGTGTCTTATGTCATCTAATTATGTGGCTAAAAATATCATTTTTCATATTATGACCCTCTAAGGTATCATATCTTGTCGATGCTTAGTTAGGATTAATGGTACAGTTAAATTAATAATTATTTAAACATTATTTATCATAGTTTAAACTGTGAAACCAAACTGGAATCATACCGTAAGTAACAGTTTAGTTTCAATTTTCAATGGTTGAGTTTTGGTTTGGGACGACAAAAAACGATATTAACGTTAGGCTTACAAGTTTAACTTAAAAACCACCAGAATTGACATTGAACGCCCCTACGTAACAAATTAATTTGTTTAAATTTTAAAAATTATAACAATATCATATTCAAATTAAAGAGAATAAAATGTTCGTTTTTATGGTATAATTTTTCTACAAAAATATTAATGTATGAAGAAGTTAATGTCGTTTAAAAATCACGGGAAGTTAGTTTAAAATTGAAATAAAAAACATAATATGGTTAAAGAATAAAGGGTAAACTTGTAAGTTGGATAAATTTTGGTTATAGTTTACCCCTATTAACACATGTAATTTATGTTTTAAAATTTATAAAACTCTTAAAATTAAGTGTCTTAATTTACCCTTATCTCATGTATTATATATAGTATACATATAATAATAATAATAATAATAATAATAATAATAATAAAACACACGGTATAGGACTACTGTGTATCCATATATACACACACTGTGCCTCATACAAATTGTCAGTGTTCAGCGTAGTTGTGCTCCCTTAATAACCTCCTGCTGCCTGCTACTCTTTCTGCTGCTCGCATTCGACAAACACAATGGGGAAGGTACACACACACACACACCTGTGCTCTGATTTTGTTGTTTCTTCTTCTTCTTCTTCTTCTTCTTCTTCTTCTTTTTACAGAATTTGTAACTTTAACATGAAATAATTTCGTGCGTAATGAATCAGCATGTTTGATTCAATTTACGGATGAATCGCAATGTTTCGAGGTTTTATTTTCGGTTTTATGCATATTATTATTATTATTATTATTTTAACAATTTCTGAAAGAGCATGTCTGATTGAATATGATTCCTGCAAGTTTTATCGATGAATCGTTACTTATTCATCAATATTTTAGGTTTAATTTCTGTTCTATTATTATTTTTAACAAATCCTGTATAAATGAGGTTTAAAATGTAAATATCATGTATAATGAATGAGCATGTTTGATTTAATCTGATATTATACAAGTTTTACGGATGAATCGCACTTGTTTATTGATATTTTAGGTTTTATTCACTATTTATTTAACAATTTCTCTGAAAATGAACTTTAATGAGATATTTCATGTATATTGAATGAGCATGTTCGATTGAATCTGTACGGATAACACTGGTTGATCGATATTTATCATATTTTAGCCTAATTTTCTGATTTTCATGAAAATGAAGTGTAAAAATGAGATTTCATGTTATATTGTATGAGAATATTTGATTGAAATTGATTTCACACGCTAGTTTTATGAACGATTCAACTCGTTTATCACTGCTTTACGTTTAGTTTCCGATATGATTCAACAGAAGGTTTATTTTCTCTATTTTTGTACGGTTTCATGGAGGTAAACACGTGTATGCGACTCAGTGATGCGATTTACAGATTGTACGTTCGCTTAGCGTTTGATTGAGTGAATCATAACTAGTTTATGTTATCATATTAGGTTTTCGTGGTTTTCATACTCTGTTATCGGTATAATACTCGAATGTTTTTAGATTTTTATCGATTGAGGGAAACTGAAACATGACTTCTTTTGATTCTACTAGCTTATAGTACTCGGTTAACGAAAATACTGAATGATATTTGAAGTTTTTGTTCAATTTGTTTTAAATTTTTTGCGTTTTTTCCATTAAAAATTAATCGATGATATTCGATTGAGTGAATCATGGTTCGGTTTTATTCAGCTTTGCTTATAATAATCTGTTAACAGAATAAGTTAACAGAAAAATGTATGAATTTGTTGCTTAATTTGTTCTACAATATGTTTACTGTTTGATTGAAGATATGATACAGTGAATCATGGTTCATGATTCATTATTATATAAGTACTCGGTTAACGAAAATACTGAATGATATATGAAGTTTTTGTTCAATTTGTTTTAGAATAATGTGTAAATCGTACGTTCGATTTAACGAATCATGATTCGTTTTCATCCTGTTAGGTTACGACAATCTGTTGGATTTTTAGCTTGATTTTTGTTAAATTTGTGTGTTTTTGTGATAAAATTAATCCATGATATTCGATTGAGTGAACATGGTTCGTTTTTATTTGACTTTGCTTATAATAATAATCTGTTAACAGAATAATGTATGAATTTGTTGTAAAACATGTTTACTGTTTGATTGAATATTTGATACAGTAAAATCATGATTCATTATTATTAACTAGCTTCTAATGCTCCATATGAATGTTATTAAAAATTGCAGAACAAGAACAATAATAACAATAACAGCAACAACGACAACAGCAACAACACGGAAGAGCCGAAGCCTGAAGAGAACAGCAACAAAGCTGATGGAGCAGATGACAAATCTAACAACCAAAAATCCGACAAAAACAACAAAGCTGGAAAGATCGTGTTAGGCGTTTATCTTCATTGTCAAGGCTGTGTTGAAACCCTTGTGAAATCACTCAGAGGATTTGAAGGTGACTGTTTATTATTATTATTATTATTATTATTATTATTATTATACTGCAATTAGTATCTTTGAATGTACCAAAGATTCTAATGCATTAATTTATATAGTAACAGTAATAGTAATAATAAGATATTATTACTGTTATTATTACTAATTACTGACAAATAACGGCTATTATTCTAATCATGAATGCTGTTTAATAAGATTGATTATCATTCATTATGTAGATTTAATAGTTAATTATTATTAATGTTAATGATTGATGAATTTTTTAGGCGTTGAAGAAGTTGAAGTTAATGCAAAAGATCACCGTGTGACTGTGAAAGGCAAATCTGCAGATCCGGTACGTGTTGCAGAGCGCGTGAGGCGTAAAACAGGGAAGCATGTTGATATCATATTTCCGGTGCAGAAGAAACAGCAGCCTGAGAAGAAACAGGAGAAGAAACCAGAGGTTATTTCTGTTACTTTAACACTAATTATTGTTTCAAGTTGGCAATTTATTATTAGTTATTATAAGCAATCAGGTGGTGTAAACGAGTTACGACTTACGAGAGCCCGAGCTCTTTTTTCTATAGCTCGAGCTCGGCTCGTGAGTTGTTTTTTCAAGTATTATTCATTAATCAATCGATGTACATGTCAATTTGGCAATTTTCAGTTGTTAGAAGCAATTAGGTGGGCGTAAACGAGCTGGGCCCGAGCTCAACTAGGCTCGCGCTCGGCTCGAGCTAGACTCAGTTTGAGCTCTTTTCTTAAAGCTCGAGCGCAGCTCGTAAGTCGTTTTTTCAATAGGTTGTTTATTATTTATTAGTTAAGCGATACACATTTTTTATTGTATTTTGAGAAAAACCTTAACAAGCCTAAGATTGGCTTGAGCTCATGTGCAGTTTAATCGAGCTAAAGCTCTACTCATTTGTTATATTTTATTAAACAATATACTTTTTTCAGTTATTTTATATATTTAAGAAAAAGTTTAATGAGCCTAAGCTCAGCTCGAGCTCATGTTCAGTTGCTTAAACGAGCCAAAGCTCAGCTTTAGCTTAGCTTTTGTGTAAGGCTCATTTATTACTTATTAGTTATTTGAAATACATTTTTAATTATTTGTATAATATTTTGAGAAAAACCTTAACGAGCCTAATCTCGACTTGAGCTCATGTGCAGTTGCTTAAACGAGCCACAGCTTGACTCGAGCTTGGCATTGTGGTGTGAAATTAATACATAGAAAACCTAAATAGTTAAAGCTTAAAAATATATAAGGCTCGTTAAGGCTCGACGAGCCTAAATGTAAAACAATCTTACATTTTTAATTATTTTTATATAATTTGATATAGGCATCAAAAGTGCAAGAGGTGGCATTGAAGATGCATATTCACTGTGAGGGTTGTTCAAAGCATGTCAAACACTGCATTCACAAGATGGAAGGTAAATTGCTTAATTTTCAGTTAAATATCATCACAATTATCCTCTGTTTTGGTTCATATAATGATATAATTTACTTCTGTTTCTGCAAATTATTGGTACAATGTTAATATAATGTTAATTTGCACCTAGAGATCAGAATATAAGCATAAAAGATATACATATTATACCATATATGTTTATAGTTATTTTTTTTTAATTCTTTTTAACCTTAACCTATATTTAAAGATGAGATTTGAGAATTTGTCGGGTTGATTCGGTTCAGTTATTGGCTGGCTAAAATCGAACCTACAACCATTGTTTCGGTTTTACTTTTTACATTTACGCACGCGATCAGTTTTGGTTAAAAATGGTTACCGGGGAAAATGTGGTTTTGGTTAATTCGGTTAACCATTCGTTAACCGCCCGCTTTAGACTGGGTGAATCTAATATGTCAAGTCACATAAAAAATACAAGTAATCTTTTTAACTTATTACAAAATAAACATAACTAATATGCTATTTGTAAGACAGTATCAGATAATAACCTTTTTTGAGGTATAAATATTATTTAAAAAAAATAAAAAATACAATGTATATTTAATATCGGTTAATTTGGTTAATTCGGTTATTGATACACGTGTAACCATAACCAAACCACAGAAACGATTAGTTATTCGGGCTTTATTTATTTATTATTTTTTTTTATTGTTATGTGATTGACAGGAGTACAAACTGTCAATGTTGAAATGGAAAAATCACTGGTGACTGTAAAGGGTACCATGGATCCGAAAAACCTAGTGGCATACATTAGCAAGCGGGCCGGAAGGCATGCCGAGATAGTGAACCCGAAAAACAAAAACAAGGACAAAAAGGATGGTGAACAAAAGGATGAAAACCAAAAGAATGATCAAAAGAATGAAAAGAACAAAGACAACAACAAAAATGCCGGTTCACCGTACCCGAATATCCCGCCGGGGCTCATTTACGCCCCGCAGCTCTTTAGTGATGAGAACCCGAACGCTTGCTCCATTATGTAGTTAGACGGATACGTATATAATATATATTTACACGTTGCAAGACGAAGTCTAGGGTTGCGTTTTCGCTTGCGAAATGATTTTGTGGAGATGGTTTGAAGCAGACTTTTATATTTTGATACCTTATTAACTATATGATATTGATTAGTATGAATAGTATGAATATTTTGGGTTTTAGAAGTTTTAATAGGGGAGGTTTTATGAAGTAAATGAACTAAAGTATTAGTATTTTTATGATATATTTTTAAGTCTATGATATTTGTGTTTGCATGTTAGTATGTTACAGAGTTGGTAAAAAAACCGGTTTCAAGCCCGTGAACCGGTTTTCAACCCAACTCGATGACAACCCAAAACCGGTTCCAAACCGACCCAATCCTTAGGTTCATAGAGCAGTTCGATGCCTTAAAGTGGGTTTTTTTTACCTAAAGGAGTTTATAACCTGGACCAAATCGGTTTGATAGGCTCGAACGTTTTTCCTCCTAAACCGATTTATAACCCGGACCGGTTTGGGCCAAACCGCTTTTGATCAGCTGTTGACTAAACCATTCCGGTTTGTACACCACTAGTTAGAGGTGCATAAAATACCCGGTTCCTACCCGTACCCGACCCGCGGATATGACCTGGACAAACCTGGACCCACCGGAAACGCTTCCACATTTACCCGGTCAAAACCTGACCCAATCCTACCCGAAACCCAAAAAAAACTAGGAAAACCAGGTCAAATACCCGGCTATACCCCGAACCGGTTTCTACCCGACCATGTTTTGACTTTTGTTAACCATACCCGGAACCGGTTCCTACCCGGTTCCGTTTTCTAAAAACTACCGGTTTGTGCACCTCTACTACTAGACTACTAGTCACTAGATGCTAGGATGATTTGGGCTTTTGGGTAATAATTATAATTTGGGCTTTCCCTAAGTTTACAAGTGGCATTTCTTTATGTCAAAACAACTTTTACAATAATATGATACATTGATGAAGTGTGATATCCTGTGTTACGGTGAATATGACATAAAGTTGCAAATAAATAGAAAAACAAAATCATCCCTTGAGTATATTATTAGTTGTTAAGATTGCATTTTGTTATTCTTTACGTGTCTTAAAAGTAATAAAGTTAATGCTCTTTCCCATTTACTAAAGTAGCAAAATCCAAATATGACAAATAAGGCATATTAATTTGATAACAAAAGATAAAAAAATGTTATCAGGGTGGAGAGCATGGACCACTACATATTCCTCAAACTTCCTAAATTCAACATATTTGAGGGTATGGACCACTGTATTCCAATGTTTTCATAACCGGACCGGACACCGAACCGGTTCACCGGTTCAACCGGTCGAACCGGCCGAACAAATTCGGTCAAAAAAAGGCGGGTCATGCTTGAAATATGATTTTTCAAAAAAAAAATATTTTTTTTTTCATTGAAAACGTTCAACCGGTCCGGTTTTCCAGTCCGACCGGTCAAACCGGTTCGGACCGGCCGGTTCCCTTGCAACCGAGCGAATATATAGAACCGGACTGGTCGGTGGACCGAATCCCGGTCGGACTGGTTCGACCGGCCGGTCCGGTCTGGTCTCAACAACAATGCTGTATTCCCAAATTCTTTTATATAACGATATACTTTTTGTATTTAATCATTAAGGTTACTGTATTTTTTAAATTTGGAGAGTTTTGTTGTCTCATTCTGGACAAACTATATTATTTTAACCGAGCCTATGCTGGCTTAAAAGTTTGGCTTAGGCGTTCCCTCGGGAAATCATACCATCGGTTGCCACTTGACAGATGTTGTGCCACACTAGAGCAGAACTCTCTAGCGTAATACACAGTGGGACAAAAACCCAGGTGAGGCTTGAGAGCTCAAATTTTTCATTGTCTATATCTACCTTAAATGCCACTAGTGGGGATTGAACTTGGGTCTCTATCGAAAAACCTAAGCTTTCCTACCACTAGGCCATAAGCTAGGGATAAATTTTTTTATTTAGTATTAAATTAATCAAATACAAGATAACACTTCGTTAATTAAAAGCAAACGTTACATTGAAACTAGAAGGAGATGCAATATTAATGTTTCAATGGGTGGCTCGGTTTCACCACTAGAATTTTCGGATTCATGATTAGATGGGTGACAATAATCGAGTAGTTTGATGTTTAATGGGATTGTAGGAATTCATTTGATGAAAAGTGATATGGAAATTGAGATTGATGGACGTTTTGGCTACTTTGGGTGAAAGGTTGTGTGTGGGGTGGAATACGAAAATTGAGATTGTTGGACGTGTTGACTACTTTGGGTGAACTGATTGTTAGCAAAATATATGTTGGAAACATTTGGAGCATAACCTCAAATCTTGAACCGAATTCTCGACCTAAAATCTTATACCTGGTTGTACTTGTTACTCATTACTCATTAAGTTTGCAAGTATCAAACATATATGTTTATGTTCTTAAAGCATCCACAACAACAAACTTTCATTTATGTCAGATTCCAATTTTTTTTTTCAAAAATCCAACTTCTTTTCCACAAAAGGTATCCGAGATACTCATTACACAAAACATGATCTTAAAGGCTTGTTAACATGTTCCAACATACCTATTTACATGTACAACAACATAGTACATTAACACAACTTCCAATGCCACCACGTGTCCAAACAGATCCTTAATTCTCTCAAAACACTTCCTTAAAAACATGTTTATGAGTTTATCCCTTAACCATTCACACTTACTCCAAACCTCACCACCTTAATTATCATTACTTAAAAACAAAACATGTCCGGTGTACAACTAGCGGTGGCTCACGGCTTAGAGCCACCCAAACCCGCCGCGGACCACCGCCGCCCCCTAACATGATGGGTTCCATCCGTTGGATCGAACTCCAACTCGTCGCATTTGTCATGGTCTTTTCCGCCATCGGCCTAGTCCCATTATTCGACCTAGTGTTCCCCGTGGTCACAACTGCATACCTCCTTATTCTGTCGCGGCTCGCTTTTTCTGGAGCCGCGAAAAATAAGAACAATAATAATAATAAAAATAACAATAATAATATTATTATTCAACCTAACACAATGTTACGTGTCTATTCATTAGTTGGGACTGTTATTAGACTGTTTTTACCGTTAGCTTTGTGTTAGGAGGGTTTGCTAAGGGTGACAATGAGGCGGTTAGATCCGCGACACCGCAGTTATTTTTGTTGTCGTTTCAAATATTGACCGAGAATGTTTTTAGTGGGCTGTCGTTGTTTTTAGCCCCGGTTAGAGCGTTGGTGCCGATGTTGTATACGGTTAGGAGGTTGTTTGTGATATTGGATTGGATACAAGATGTTTGGGTTCATAAATCGCTCGATGAAAATGCGCGTGTTCAGGTATGTATTGATATTTTCCACCTGTGTAGTGCATGGTCTTTTTTAAACTTGTATGGTTAATTATTTAAGCTTATATGCATTTGATATTTAAGCTTATATTTAAGCTTATGTATTGATATTTAAGCTTATATGAATTGATATTTTAAGCTTTTATGGTTAATTATTTAAGTTAAAAATAAAAATGTGAAGCTATTTTGCTATTGAGAGTTTACAATTTAACAAAGAGTTTTCAGTGTTAACAAATGATTTGTTAAATCTAGAATATAGTACATATGGAGATAGGAACTAAATCAATATATGAGATTTTGAAAATTATATTTTTCTTTTTTATTTATATTTTTAGAGTTTGGTTTGATTAAGATGGATTTAAACGGTTATGATTACTATGTTTACCATCTGACATACCCTACCTGGTTTTGGTATGAATTTGCAATGTTAACAAAATATGTAATATGAAATAAATAAAATACGCAAGTTTGAACTGGTAAATAAATCAATATATGAAATTTAGTAAATCTTTTAAGCCAGTCCGGTTCAGATTTATTTAACATTTAACCGGTTATGTAGCCGGTTACCATATGACTGACTAGTAGTTAGTCTGGTCCGAGAATAGTGGTTTTGGTGCGATTTTACAATTGAACAAAGAAATTTGTGGTGTTAACAAACAATTCGCATTGTTAACAAAATATGAGAACCAGGATAAACAAAATATGAAGTCAGAAGTAGTATATAAATGAGTATATAGATTTAACCGGTTATGTAGCAAGTTCCCCATCCAAGTAACTGGTCTGGTCTAGTCCGGTTTCAAGAACCCGCAGATGCTAACGTGTCATGTTTTGATTGGACCAGGATATTGCATGGTGTTGGTTTGGGATGAGTCTAGCAGTGGCAAATTTTTCAATAAATATATTTGCATTTTTGATTCCATATTTTCTCCCAAGAGCATTTGAGGTACATTTCAAGGAGAGATATGAGACAGAAGCAAAGTTGGCAGCTGACAAAAATCAAAATGAAACCAAAGATAAGAAGTTTGAGTAATGAAGTTAATTTAGTTACTATTCAGTTATGTTCTTGTTTTCTTGATTATTTTGAGTTCATTGTTACATCTTTTTGTTTATATTGTTTTTTACATTTTGGAAACTAAAAGTTTAGGGGGGTATATGTGACAATTTTGAGTCTTCAGGGAGTTGCTTTATAGTTCTGATGCAATCATACATGATGAGTAAGGGTTGTGCTAGCTACACCACCGCATTTGATTTTACATCATTAAACGACCGTTCACAAAATACTTAGACGACCATTTTAACCAAAAAAAAAAGAAAAAAAGTTAACCCTTCGAAAATTATTAATCAAAACGACCGTTTGAACGTTATTCGGGCACCCCGCTCTAACCATTAGGGAGATCAAACTTTGAAAATTATTGGTAATGGCCAATATTAGGGCAAACTTTGAAAAAAATTTTGGTCAAAGCGCTCGCCCAACTTCTCTGATCGGCTGTTAGAAATAACGTGGAATTAGATGCCAGTCAGTGTGTGTATAGATGGCAATGCTGTAATTAGGTACATGGCCGATTGACAATAAGTTCTCCTACGCATTAACATATATGATCAAATCAATGCAAGAAATGCAGCACACACGCTAATAAAGAAAATCGCGGAGTTTTAACGTGTTTAGAAAGTGAGGAAAAATGGACACTTTTTTATCTTTATGTTGATATAAAATGGACAATGCTAAACGTACCCCTTTCATCTCATTTTTATTGTATTTGAAGTTCGTGAGGTCGACATACCTATTACGGATGCCCTAATTGATTTTATGAATCATTTGCTAATCCCATTACAAATTCAAATAGAACCACCATTTTTTTTTCTCAAATATATAAAAGGTTTAAAATTATATGTATATTAATCAAATGCCTTGAATTATTGTTTTTTAGCGACGTACGAAATACGATCAATATTCGAGTGGGCTTTCCCGAGACAAGATGTCAACGATTCATATTGTTTTTGATGCTCCAGTCCGGACTCACCAAGAACACCATCAAGAAAAATACCCACTACCATTTCCAAAGCACTACTGAGTCATATTTCAAACCTAAGACTATAATATCCCAAGCCTTAACCGTCGTCGGCACATCAACATGCCATTGTACTATATGTTTGGAGATATTTATTGTACTACGCGTATACACTAATTATATGGGCTGATGGGCCTCATGGGGCGTGACAATTCATAGTGTAGTGATAGACAGGCATTTAGTAGCTTATGGACATAATATTAGGTAACTATAAAACATATATTCCACAGAGAAAGCAACAACTGTAGGGCATAACATTAATGTGTCATAAACTATGAAATAAGTTACAATATGTGCTACTTAAGATTTTTTTATCAACCTAAAGAATTATGATAAACACGTTTAAATTTTGACTAATAGGTAACAGGTCGAAACATGTAACTAAGTTTTTACCGCCCAAAATGATGTTCATTCCTTTTTACGATTGCCGCACACGATTAGGATTTGTTAGCTATAAAACTATATTATTACAATATCAACCATTTTATAAAACCAATTAACATTTTAACCAATCTGATCACCAACTGGAGATAATTCAAATGGGTTCAACCCTAAATATTACGCAATCGTTCTTGGTCTGACAGGCCCCGTCTAATAAAATCTTCAATATCCAGGATGTAAATAATAAGGACGGGCTGATCTATCGTGGGACCCGCTTAGAGCTTATGATGAAGATTTGATGGTACAATTGGCTTACCTTTATTTGGGGCTCCTATTCTCATTGTATTTTAGCTTTAAACACTAATATCATATTATCATCAACATGAACTAGTGGACTTGGTACCAAGCTTAACAAGAATAGACAAACAGAAGAGAAGCTTATCAATCATTTCTTGAGATTCCTACCCTCACATTCACATATATGTCTAGTTCGGCCCACGCGTCATACTCAAATTATTTTAATCTCTAACGTAAGAAAAGGGAGCGCGTCGAAGGTCAATACATTTTTTTCTTGAAAGTTTTTTCTGGTCATGTTTAATATTGATATCTTAGCAAAGGTCGCAAATGCTATTTGAATAAGTTGTTTAGGGTCTTGTTTAATCTCTAACTGGCCGGATGAGCTATACATTAGAAAGAAGTTGAAAAGAGCGCGGATCAAAAGGACTGAAAGTCGCTCAAAGTGTATTTTTAATGTGTAAAACAAGTTATGGTATTAATAAATTTTCGTAACCATATATAACGTTGTTGTTGTTGTTATTATTATTATTATATTAGTATTATTATTGTTTTTTAATATTATCATGAAAAATGTTTCTAGATAACCCACCATTTTGCCATCTCCGAATCCTAATCTTAAGGAGTATCAAGAGCCGAGCCAAGGCAAGCTTAAGCGAGCTAACCTGTCTCAATCTCAGTATAGTTACAAACCAAGCCAGCTTGGCTCGGCTTGTTTACAAACTGAGACAATTTTGACTGAGTTCAGAGTCACAAGTCACAATTTTGACAGTTCCTAGGGTTAGTAAATTTAGACCCCAAGTCACAAGTTGGTGAACTTGGGGGACCAATATAAACAAGTCAGACATAGTTGGTTAGCTTTCCTAATTACATTGTAATTAGATTTGGTAATATCTTGGATAACAAGTTAGGGTTAGTCTATACAACCGTTTGCATTGTAATTAAACACTCGGGAGTCATGCAATACCGTTCTTGTAATTCGTTTCGTTCTTTGATATCGATTCACCACTTGACTAAGCATATTGGTAAAATTACCAAAATATAAGATTCTAAAAATGGATCAATCCATGAATAGAAGGTACATGTCTGTTTTCGGATTCACAACCCTTTTAAAAAAGGTAATATATTAATATATTGATGATGATCATTAAATTGTATTGTTCTGATTTTATTTGTAAACAAAGTAAAATTATGCATTAATGTAGGACCATACTTGATCCGACCAAATTGCTCAAAATAAATGCATCCAAATTACCATGAAGTTGTATCTTTAAACATTAAACAAGTACAAGCTCAAATATTTAATTATTCATGTTACCATCAACCTAATCATAGAGATCATTTCGATCATTTCATTCTAACTAGGAGTACAAACGAGCCGAGCTACTTGCGAGCTAGTCGAGCTCAAATCGATAAAAAGCTCGAAAAGAGCCGAGTTTTTCAAGCTCAAGCCAAGCCCATGGACGCAGCTCACTGAGAGCCAGGAGTGGACCCCCCCCCCCCCCCCCCCCGTTTATGAAAATTTCCATACAATTTGAGTCCATCCCCCTTGGCGTTTTCAACCAAGCTTCGCCACTGGCCGAGCCCAAGCCTCAAATGAAGCTCGTTTAGTTATCGAGCCCGAGCCTTGTATGGGAAGCTCGTTTAGGCTCGTCAAGCCTTAACGAGCGTCGTGTGTTTTTAGGTTTTATCTCATTTAGACTTCTATTTATTAGTTTTACATTACCCAGATGAGCTTTGTCTCATTTAAGGCACTACATAAGCTTGAGCCGAGCTTAGGCTCGTTTAAAGTTTTTCTCAAAATATATAAAAAATAAAAATTTAAAACGTATCATAATCTAATTAATAAATAATAAACGAGTCGAGCCCAGGCTTGAAAAACAACTAACAAAGTAACAAGAGCTCGAGCCCTCATAAGTCAAAACAAGCTCAACTCGGGCTTGGCTCGTTTACACCCCTAATTCGCAACCCATAAATTAGCACGTTCGAACAACGAGTTCCATCTCTCATCACCACCGCCACAACCTAATGTAACATTCATGAAATGTCTCTTGACAAATTTCAAATACACTGCACAAAACCTAGGATCAACTCACAAATGCATGCATATTACAACACATCACATAATATGTCAAAACATAAAGTAAAGGTGGTTAATTAACCATTGACTATTTGACCAAATTATTTGATCTTTTGCACATGCATCCAGCCCCTTAACTTTGTTACTTTCTATATGTTCTTGTCTAAAAGCCATGAATTGGAACTTCATAAACCTACTAAATATCATAATAAATAGGAACCTTTCATATACTTTCTCATTATCATATATCTTATTATTCACTAAGCTCTCTAGAGGATTGAAAATGAAGGTAATGCTTTAAATATTTAGAAAATCATATATTGTTATATAGTTATAAACTTATAATGATTCATGCTTGACTATCTTTGTTTCAGTTACTTGACTGGATGCAGCATAAGTTTAGGCAGACGAACAATGAGCCGTCGACAGAATTTGCTCCAAGTACGTTATTATTCATTTACTAGGTTAGAACCCGTGTGATACACGGGTGATTAAAAAGAATACAACAAAAATTTTAAATTTTGATGATATACATAATAATATACCTTTTGGATTAATAAGATATAATGATAAACAATGTTTTGCAATTTATAAATCTATAAAAAAACATACCCTATTTGAATACAGCATTCACTTGAGATCATATTCGGCTCGTATTTAACTCGAGTCATGTCATGTCTCGAGGTGTTAAGACTCGTTTTTCTCGCATTTTATGATTTTCTAAGTTTTCTTTACACAAGCATAAAATAACAACTTACAATATCAAATTATGTGACTCTTAGATAATAGTCATAATACATTGCAAACTATACAAGACTCCAAATCGAAGAAAGTTGGCCGGTTTGGCTTGTTTGAATGGTTTTAACGGTCTGACAGTTTACGGTCGTTTAACATTTATTATTATTTTTATGTTTTTAAGAATATAAAGTTATGTAATATTTTATATCACAAATATCATCTTTTTAAACTTAATACAAAATTATGGTTCAAAAAAAATATTATTTTGTTTAAAGCCACAAAAACCGAACCGTCAAACCATGAAAACTGGCCCGTTCGGTTTGTATTTTCTCAAAACCGTAGGTAATGGCCTGGCCGAAAATTTTCTTCAAAACTTGCCGAACCGGACCGTAAACATATCTAATATTTAGAGGTGGAAATTTCAACTTATTTACCCATAAATAGTTTGATACGGGTTGTGTTCATGTCAAATAGGTTTAAAGTCATCCAAAGTCTCTTTTTAACGTATACAACCCTCTAAATCTTTTTACGCAAAGATTAGGAATATTGTTGAAATAATACCAATATTAAAATAAAAAAGAAACTAGAGATACTAAAAATGACCCATTTTAACCTGAACTCGTTATGACTTGTTACCCAATCAGGGAACTCTTGCTCATGTCTTCCAGGCCAGCCGTCATTCGACGACATACAACTCTACCCCAAATCACACTACTACGCAAAGACTTCAACCAAACCGCAACGAGAAGGGCAGTTTCGTAAATCGTTCACATGCATCGAAACCGCAAAGCAAACAGCAGCCGAAGAAGAATCGGCTGCTGTTTTCTCTGAACTGTTTCACGGGTTCCTTGCAATAGGAACCCTAGCTGCAGAAACAGGCACTAATGAACCGAAAACACCAACTTTTTCCACTTATAATATTGAGGAAGAAAGTCAAGAAACCGAACCGACAGAAGATGAACTAAAGCTCATTAATGATGAGTTGGAGAAGGTTTTGGAACCCGAAGGTAGGGAAAGTGGAGCGGTGGTTTGTCCGCTGCAAGATTATTTGTTCGGTTCGGTTATTGAGTTGTCGGAAACAGTAGCAGTGCCAGTAACAGCAAAGAAAGAAAAGGAGCATAGGACATCACTTGGAGAGTTGTTTCAAAAGACTAAACCAGTTGTAGAGGTTATTAATGAAGGAAAAAATATTAAAACCGAAAAGATTAAAGAGAAAGAAAGCGAAAAGTCTGCTGTTTGCTTGATGAAGAAGATACTTAAAGGAAGAACACATTCCTCTAAGCACTCCACGGGGGATAAAAAGCCGTCGCGCAAGGTATACTAGTCATATTCGTGTTCGTTTGTTTAACTTTAACTGAACAAATGATCGAACACAAACAATTAAACGAATGAAGGTTTCTTGTTCGTATTCGTTTTGTGGTTTGTTAACAGTATAAACAAAAATTTCTTGAACGTAAACAAATTTAAATGAATACATTAACGAACGTATGTAAATTAGCTAAAACTGTTAAAAGTAAATGTGAACAACAATATGTAGGCCTAAACAGTTATTAAAACTAAGATTAAATTGTAATGGGCCTAAAAAACTTAAATGAATATATTAACGAGCTTAAAAAAATGTAAATTAACAAACATAAATGAACATAAGCGAATGAACGAGAGTACGAGAACATGCATTCATATTCATTTGTTTAACTAAATGAACAAAAAAGTTACATTCATGTTCGTTCATTTGCTAAAAAACGAACTAATTTAAATGACTGAACAAGACTTGTATTCACGCTCGTTCATTTAAACTAAATGAACAAAAAAGTTATTAGTAGACTATATTATTAGCTTGAGCCCATGGGCCTAAACCCTAGATACCTAGTGGTCGTGGGCTCACACTAATTATACAGTCTAATAATCATGTTGAGGTTCGTTCGCTTACTAAATAAACGAACCTCCCACCGAATAGTTCACTGCTCATTTACATGCCTAAGGTATGCAGATCTTTAATATTATTCGGTTACATTTCTAACATGTTATGTGGAACATATATGCAGATTTTACAAATGTTTCATAGGAAGGTTCACCCTAAAGGACATCCGGTTGAACCCAAGTTTGAAAATAATATAAAACATGTTACAGAAGGCAACATGTTGTCTGAAGATGTTATATTTCCTATGGTGGATATTACTAAAAAGAGTGCAAACTGCACTGTTGGCCACATGCCATCTGGATGTTGTGTGACTGATTCAGATGGGAACAGAGAATGCTGGATTAAGTCAGATGCTGACTGTAAGTATCCAAACATCCACCATCTATTATTTCATATAAAACATATAGATTTTAGTATTTTTAATATAATATTATTTTTACAAAATATGACATTGATAGTCCATTGTCTAATGCATATGCACCTTTGATGTTGAAGTGAAATATACACTTCTTACTTTATCACATTATTTATTCCAAAAAGAACGCCCGAATCATTTTGGACCACAAAAGAAACTTTTTTGAAGAAAAATGAAAAAAATTATAAATTTATAAAACAAAAAAAAACGTGAAAATAAAAAAGGTAAAAAAAACAAAAATCTTTATATTTCATCCCGGTTTTATAAAAAAATAAAAAAAAAATATCGGTTTAGCAAAATTATACATATATGTATAATACGTATATTTTAATGTTATACGTGTTATTCTTTATACACATATGTACAATTAAGATAAATGATAATGTACATATGTGTGCATTATGTAAATTGAGATTAAATTAAAAAAAATACATATGTGTATAATTAAGGTTTTTTCTTTTGAAACCGGGATGAAAAATAAAAATTTTTGGTTTTTTTACTTTTAAAAAATTTTCGTTTTTCTTCGTTTTATAATTTTTAAGGGGTTTTTTTTGTGGTTCAAAATGGTTCTCAAAGTTCTCAGTTTCAAAAAGTTCTCTTAGGATCCTCACCGCGCCCCCATACGTACATACATAAGTATCGGGGCTCATTCATTACATATATTTTTAGTGTAGAACGACAAGAAACGCATAAGCACTTGTAAATAGTCGTTTTAGAATAGTGGGCTAGAAAAAAGAGAAAATGTTTTCAGTTACGTATGTTTTATGTACATGTATTTATACGATTCCAACAGTTTATTATCTGAAATTGGCTTTGTATGGAACCAACTCTGTATTACTGTATGCATAAAACTCTAACCAAAAGCAATCTTATATTTTCATATTTGTTCATGACACTTATGCAGTCAATCTCGGTGGTATCTCGGTTATCGGTCCTTATATGAAATATCGGTCAAAATATCGGTACCGATAATATCAGCAATATTGACCGATATTTCACCGATATTCCCGATATTAGTGTTTTAAGTCTTAATTTTCAACTTTTAATGTTTAATGTTGGTGTTTTGAGTCTTAATCGGTTCCCACTTGCTACAACTGTTAGTGTTTTACAAGTTGCAAAAGGATAATTTGTTAATTGTAGGAGAATATACTGTATTGTTAGTGTTAAAGTGCTATATATATATATTCTGCATGATATTAAAATTACCGATATCCCACCGATATCTCACCGCGATAACCGATATCTCAAATATCGGTCCTCGACCGATATCCGATATTTTTCCGCATTAACTGCTTAGCATGACACATGATTGGTATTTCATGTGTAGACTTGGTGCTGGAACTGTAGAAGCCAAAAGATGAAGAAAAAAAAACAAAAAAAAAAGTGGAATGCAAGGTTGTAATTGGCTGAAAGTGGGCTGGAAGAAGCAAAATATATTGTGAGTGTGATTTGTTTTCCTTTTGGTAAGTAATATAATGACAAGTGTTATATGAGCATTGTAAGAATAAAAGGGTATATGGTTATCAAATGCATGAGCCATGCATGATGATTAACTTATATTCCTTAAGATACTTGAATTTGTGCAGTCTTTTATGTGGATTTCATGAAGTTTTTTATATTTTTCATGTAAGCATATGTTCTTCAAAAGATTTAAAGAAACTTGGAGCAACTTTCTTAAGTTATTTTTTAGTTTTTACATAGTTATCGCATGTGAACAACGTGTGATAAGTCAGTCGTGTACTCGTCATCTTAATGAAATCTAAAAAAATATAGGAAATATGATACGATAATAAATATTATTTAAGTTTAATATATATGAATTAAGTTTATCTATTATTTAGTTTCCTTGGTATACTTTAATTGCGTTTCCTTAGTGTTTTATCTTTTCCTAGTTTTATGCTTTAGTTTTTCTATAAATTATATTCTTCGTTTAAGAAAAAGAATAAGAAAAATAATCAGAAAATTGTCTCAAGTTCGGTTTCTCTTCTCTCATTTTCTTGGAGCCTAACCCACTCTACGGGTCTATCGGGATATTGACCATCTCGAATCGGTCTCTTATCAAAATACAAAGCAACTATAGGAAATAGGAAGCAACTATCTAAGTCAAATCCAAAAAATAATAATAACAAAGTACCCAATTGTATAGGTTTGAACCTGTGAGCGCCCGCTAATGTAAATATGACCAAACCAAAGAAAATTATCATTAATTTTTGACAGCCGGTTTTTAGAGTTTTTATTGGTGCCATCATCCTACAAAAAGTACATACAAATATTTTTGTTCACCGGTGTCATCCGTCCTCCGCCCCTAATTTAGTAGGGTGTAGAGATTCATAATTCCATACATACCAAACACTACTCTCGTGATCTCATTTGATCCGATCAGCTTAACAAAAATTTTAAGTTGGGTCACTATGAATTCAGGAAATGACAAACCAAACATCGGTTTTAGAGGTTTTAACAGTTTGACACTTAAGTTTGCACGGTTTGACCCGGTCCAGCCGATCCCATGTTCTAAAAGACCAGCTAGACCATTAAACCGTCAAAACCAAAACCGGTCGGCATGCTTTGGTTCAATTCAAGCTGTACAAACAATTTATAAAAACCACTAGTATTAAACTATTAAAGCAGTTTAAAAGGTTATAAACATTTTAATACACTGAAATCAACTTTGAACCAATTAATTATTCCATTTTTAACTAAAAAAGTTTTCATTTTCAACAAATATTAGAATTATTTTTACATATAAATCAACAAACTTTGTAATTAACAGTTTACATATCATCATCACACAATTTTCACTTTCCTTTGAAAGAATTGGATCTAAATACCCTCAAGAATCATATCATATCATATCAGCATGTATTATCCATGTAGTCTACCAGTAATTCACTAACCATACCTCTATCGGGAATCTTCCCCGCTGCGCCATATATCGGTGCAAGTCCTCCGCTTATTGGCCCAGGATTCTTTTTCACCTAAAAGAATCAATGAACAGTTTACTAGTAAGACGAAACACACACACCTAACAACTAACAATTTTAATTATTTATTTCATACATTTAATATTATTTGAGGGTAACTTTGTCATTTATTATATGTGAATGATTACATATAAGAAATTAAAAAAATGCCCTCAAATAATAATAATATATAAAATAAATATATAAATATAAAGATTGTTACTTAAGAGTTCTTAAAGTGTTTTTGAATTATTTGGAAGTTCTTAATAGGCAAGAAAAGCTGGAAACTTACGATTTGCACTGAATCCTTAAGATCGTTGAGGAATTCATCGACAACGGGAACGTGTTGAAGGGTCACACATATATGAATGCTGAAACATGAACAATAACAATAAGATTTAAAATGTCATTTTCCATATTATTATTATTATTTCATGAACCGAAATAAATACTATATTTACCTGTTGGGTCTCTGCAAGGGACTTAAATGCCAGCCTTTAGTGGACAATATGTCATTCACTTCAAATATGTCAATAACGTTAGAGCCGAACGCCACAATTGTCATATCTGGCCTTCCAATTATAAACAATTCAGGGATATCTTTCGCGCTACAAAACATTCAAACAATGGGCAGATTGGTAAATAGTAATTTCAATGTTAATAATAATAATAATAATAATAATAATAACAAAAAGAGGAGAAAATACCCTTGTATTTTCTTTGATGCTTCCATAATCTCTCTTGTGTGTTCAAGGTAACCTTGAAATCATACAAAACGATGATTATTTAACTTTTATAAAATGTAGTAAAAGGAGTGCTTAAATTATAAAATCAAAATTAAATATGTGACCTTCTTGCCCTAAAGAAATCATGGCGGCCCAAGCCCCTGCAATCACATTTCCAGGTCGGCTACCGGCAATTGTTGGAGATACATACAGACCACCAGACCACTCGGTAACTGTAGTATTAACATAAAATGCACTTTAAAAAACACAAGTATTTCAAATTTCGACATTTCGTACATCAAGCCCATACGTAATTGTGGAAATTTAAACCTGTTTACTTATAATTGGGTCGATTTGGGTTATGATTTATCATTAATGAGTTAAAAACATATGATGCGAGTTATGCTTTATCGGTTTGGTCTCAAACCGAACCAAAAACAGAATATTCACCGTTCGGTTTTACTATTTGGGCTTGAAATATTTGGGTGTAAATCTTTTTATTTATAAACGATTTGATTATCATATATTTGGGCCTAAAATATTTGGGTTACACTACTTGTTAAATTCTTATAAATACTTAACGTTCATGATCAGAAATGAAAATCCAAAAACTCGGTTCAGTTTTTCCGGTTTTTGTTAGATGCAACATCGAAACCGAACCGAAAATCCGGATTTATGAAAGCATAAACCCAAAGAATCTTACCAGCAACAAATTGGTGCTGTTTAAGTCGCAATGATACACAAGTAAGCCAAATTCCAGCACGCCAGCCATCATCAAATATGAAAAAAAGCAAGGAAAGATAATAAGAACTCAAACCCAAATTCATGCACCATATAGCATGTGAGCTTATACGTATATAATTAAAACTTAAATATCGGTAAGACGAGTAAAAACCAACCAAAAATTAATATTTATCACAAACAAAAAATTGAGAAATTTGGTCGACTTTAATGCTTAAAAGTTAACAAATCTTTCAATAGAGAAGTAAAAGTGTGAATTTTTGTGTTATATAAACCATACATTAAGCATTGGTTAGTTCATATGTTTTTACTAATATTTAAGTTCTTATTTGATCCTCACACACACACACACACATATGATTTATAAGTTATAACATTATAAATTAGATACTTTTTGAAAAGATAATCATGGTTCACCTGTGTTACTAGAAGTTTGTAAACAGATGACACGCTAAATTGTTGAATTACAGTGACATATTCAAATAAATTGAAACCACATTGCAACTTAATAGACTAGTTACCTTCCGAATTTCATGATTTCTGTATAAAACTATGCTGGTCCCTTTGGGTGCCAACCCATACTTATGCACATCTGCTGATATAGAGGTCACTCCTTGGACAGTAAAATCAAATGGTGGAATAGGATACCTGAAATAATAATACTACTACTATTAATAATAACAATTAACGGAGAATTTCATATATAACCCTACAAACTTGTAAAATATCATATAGCCCAACTTAAAGGAACTTTTAGTTTATGACCATTTTACCCTTGTCATAAATATAATCTTTTAACTGTAGCGGCAACAACAATTTTAACCAAATCTCATTTTTAGGCCAACAAATAAAAAAAATATTCTTAATGGATTTCTTAATGGATAAATATAAAATCTTGTAGAATAAAATTGGGTGTATATGAAATCTTAATGTTTTAGAAAAATAAAGGTAAAATGGTCATTCTTAAATTGTTTTTGACCAAATAGGTAAGTTTGATATTTTAACTACTCTAAGGGAATATATGATATTATAAATTTGGGTTGGGCATATATGACATTTCTAAAGTTTGTAGGGGTATATACGAAATTTTCCCTAACAACAACAATAATAACAATAATTATTATAATAGTAATGAATAGAAAGCTAAGATAATCACACCCGAGTTTACGTGCAAAAGGCAACACAAAACCACCAAGACAAAGGTCTACATGCAAACAAATCCCATATTTAACTGCTAATTCACCGAGCTCCTACAAGGTATAACTCCCAAAATGATCACCAGCGCACAAATCATTCAAATAATTTAATGACCCGAAAACTTGACTTTACCTCAATTGGGTCGATGATTCCATGTGGAAAACCAGGAGCTGATCCAACAATCTGATTTGCAATTAAAAGTTTGAATTGTTAAGATTTAGGCACATCAAAAGCGACTGAATATATGACAATCAGTAGGTACCATTATGGTGTTTTTGTTGATATATTTCTTCATAGCTTTAACATCCGCTTGAAATTCCTTATTCACGGGAACACGCCACAGCTTGATTTTGAAATATTGGCAAGCTTTGTCATAAGCTGAGTGTGCAGATTCAGGGATTACCCTGCACTCAAAAATTAAAACTTTATAGATTGCAGGTGGATATTTTAAGTCAAAAGCCAACTATTTACTAATAGCGGGTTGACTCATTGCAGCCAGTTTGACCAGCACACTAAGTTTAAACTGACTCGTTACCCAACCTGACCATTGTAAATCATTACAGTACAGTTGAGAAACTACCTTATTATTTTAATAATATAATTTTTAAAACCATATGTAATGCATTAGTTATTTACAAAACACAAATTCCGAACAAAAAGGATGGATAATGGATAGGTTGGCAGTCGGCCCAACCCAGCCCGAACCATTTAACCAGCAAATTAAAACACCAATTTGACCCGAATCCGTTTTAACCCATTACCAATCCCGCCCATTTGGTCCTAATTCATTTCAATTAAAATAAAGTACCTAACTACTTTTATAATATGGTTTCTATCATATGTAATGCGTCAATTCTTTACAATACCCAAAATGGACAAAATGGGTCGAACTCAATCCACCCCAGCTCAGTCCGTTTTGACCCGTTACCCAGCATGACGGAATCACCGACCCACCCGTATTGCCACCTTAAATGGTAAAGTTAGTTGAAACAGTAGAATCAAACCCACATCTCGGGACGTGTAATATTCTTTTTCGCCCTCATATAATCACGCGACGTTTTGACAGCAAGTAATATACTCTCGGTTCCTCCTGAAGTCATATTGCCACATATATTCCCTCCAGATGCCTTTTCTTTACTTCCAAAAAGAGCACCAGTCATTGCAACCACTTCTGCCTCAAATCTCACAACACTCTTGAATACATCTAAATGTAACGGGTTCGTATGTGCAAACCTAAAATTAAAATACAATATTCAAATGATTATAAAGATTTTATGGTCTAAAACATAGAACAGAATGTGAGTTTAAAAAATGGCATCTTACTAACATCGAACATGCCTCGTTTATTAACGAAAAGTGACCTTCAGATTCATTTCCTCCAATATACCTGCAAAAGAAAAAAAAAGTAATATGTTCCGAGTGTAAAAAATAACAAAATAAATATAATAAACTAATAATATTGTAGAAAGGTTTGTAGAACATACACTGTACCAGAACATCTGCCCTGCCAAGATGGATCCTTTTGTTTTAAGTCTTTCATTTCTTCTAGAACCTTAGTTCCTAATCCCGTATTTGGGAGCTCGGTTTTCCAACCATCCCTTAAAGATTTACCAGAAGATTGTAATTTTTCAACAACCTGTGTAGTAGAACATGCTTCCCATTTTTAATATAATCAATTTCCCCTTTTCATACAGAAATATATTAACCAACAATTCATATTGTATAAGCAGCAATTCTTAGTTTAAAACTTTAAATACTGCAAATAATTACACTTTCACCACTTGCAACATTTTGATGGAGAAAAGTGATGATTATCAACTTATTTTAGGGTGAAAAAATCCATTTAAAATTTTTCACTTTAAGATGCTAGTTTCAACCTGATTATTCTTGTCTGTTTAAAATTATAACTTTACCCTTTGGTGAATAAGTTTAAATCCCTAAATTAATTTCTCATTTGGATTATCATAGGTTTAGCATGTTACAATCTAAATTCATCTAGTAGCTAGTACTAACTAGTTGCTACTTAGAAGATTATACAACTGGACTTGCATGTGCATCATATGACTAATAAATCACTCGAAAAGTATGAACTCTTAATTAATCACATAAATCACATGAATGACTATACTATTCCCTAAATTAAACACTGTAACCTAAATATCTGCAATTTAACATGCACCATACCTTTTGTTTTTCAGCATCAAAGTGCCTCTGCACACCAGGCACCAACCTGTTAAGATTTTATAAGCAAATATCAATGGATATTATCCAAAATCACAACCGATGATATGTGATGCTACTAGGGGTGTAAACAAGCCGAGCCAAGCCCAAGCTTGACTAGGCTCGAGCTCGGCTCTTTTTGAATTCTTTTACTAAAGCTTGAGCGTCGGCTCGTGAGTCAACTTTTCAAGCTCAAGCTCAGCTCGTTGATTATTTATTAATTTCACATTACCAAACCGAGCTCCGCCAAGCTTTAACTCATTAAAGGTCTCGAACACGAGCTCAGGCCAAGCTTAGCCTCATTAAGGTGTTTTTTTTTTAATATATAGACATCATTAAAATGCAAATAAATAAATTAATTATTTAATAGTAAACAATCCGAGGCTGAACAGGTAGTTTATTATTTATTAATTTATATACGTTATTAATTATTATTATATATTTCGAAACAAATCCTTAAATGAGCCTAAGCTTGGTTAGTATCTTAAACGAGCCAAAGCTCGGCTCGAGCTCGGCTGTAATGTGTGAAATTAAAGAGCTCGAGCTACTAAGTATTGATTTCACATTACATAACCGAGCTTAGCCAGGCTTTGACTCGTTTAAGGTCCTGCACACGAGCTCGAGCCGAGCTTAGGCTTGTTTAAGGAGTTTTTTAAAAATATATAAACGCAATTAAAATGTAAATAAATTAATTAATAACTGGTAAACGATCCGAGCTCGGCTCGGATCGTTTATTACTTATTAATTTATATACATTTTCAATTATGTTTATATATTTTGAAAAAAAATCCTTAAACAAGCCTAAGCTCGTGAGCAGGACCTTAAACGAGTCAAAGCTAAAGTGTGAAACTAACAAGTTCGAACTAATTGAAATGATAATAATACTTACTTGACTAGTGTCATGACGAATTTATTATTAATTAATTTCACATTACACAACCGAGCTAAACCAAGCTTTGACTCATTTAAGGTCTTGCACACGAGCTCGAACCGAGCTTAGACTCATTAAGGATTCTTTTCAAAACATATAAAAACAACTAAAAGCGTATATAATAAATTAATTAATAATTAGCAAACGAGCCGAGGTATATAAAGCTCGGCTCGTTTGCTAATTATTAATTAATTTATTATATACGCTTTTAGTTAATTTATATATTTTGAAAAGAATCCTTAAAGAAGCCTAAGCTCGGTTCGAGCTGGTGCACAGGGCCTTAAACGAGTCAAAGCTCGGCTCAAGCTCGTTTGTGTAGTGTGAAATAAAAGAGGCGAACTAATTGAAATGATCTTATCTAATTATCGAAACATGATAATAATACGTGAATACTTACTTGACTGACTAGTTTCATGACGAATTTATTATTAATTAATTTTACATTACACAACAGAGCTAAGCCAAGCTTTGACTCATTTAAGGCCCTTCACACGAGCTCGAGCCGAGCTTAAGCTCATTAAGGAGTTTTTTTCAAAATAACTAAAACGCATATAGATTAATTAATAACTAGTAATTAATTAATCTATATGCGTTTTAATTATTTTTATATATATTGAAAAAACCTCCTTAAACAAGCCTAAGCTCGGTTCGAGTAGTGTGAAATAAAAGAGGCGGACTAATTGAATTATATTGAAACGATATTATCTACTTACTTGACTAGTGTCATGACGAATTTAATAACCGTGGCTTTAACTCCGTTCTCGTGGACCACTTGAGCAACCGATTGAACGATTCGTGCAATTAAAAACGTTACGATTGGAATAACAGCGATTGCTAGCGGTTCGAATTGAGATAAGAAGGAGTTAGCGGATGCTCGTAGTTGAATAAGTGTAGAAAGAATCGAAGATGAGTCCATGATTAATGAGTAATTGAAGTTGATAGGATAATAGGATTATTATAGGTTAGGGATTAAATAGAGTTTAGAGTTTGGGTGTTGCGTAAAGGCGTTGGGTTTAATGGAGATTTGATTTGATGCCAATTGATGATAACAAGTAACGACAATGTTCCGCCGTTTTTTACCGCTCGCGAGCAAATTTTGACGGTTTACCGAATCGGTAACAAAGTTTTGAGTTTCGGTATTGATATGGTACCGGTATTTCTTGAATTTTAGCTTAAATACCGGTACCGAACCGAAAATTATAGCCCCGGTACCGGTAACAAGAATTTGCGGTTTTCGGGATCGGAATTTTCGGTACCAATCTCTTCCTTACTGTTTAGTTGTAATTTGTAAATCAAGCAAGGCGAGTTAAAACTAAAGCGGGCGAAATTTGGCTTAAACACCGGTATCGAATCGATACCGAACCGAAAATTTCGGCCCCGGTGCTGGTACCAAGAATTTGCGATTTTCGGGATCGGGATTGTCGGTACCAATCTCATCCCTACTGTTTAGTTGTGATTAGTAAATCAAGCGAGGCGAGTAAAAACTAAAGCGGGGTGTCAAAAAAATCTGATTCTGAATATTTAAATTTTTGGATTTGAGTTTTTTTTTTCCTGGAACGATCAATTAGGATTATTGACGGGAGGATGTTTGGTTACAACTAGTGGGACTTGAACCTAATACCTCATTCTTTTAAATTATAGTTTTTTGGGTGTCTCATTCTAACCAATTGGACTAAAGATCATTGGCTTCAGATTCAGATTATGACGGTTAGTTTGAACATATTTGGATATTTTGATATCCGAAATTATTTGAAATGTTTTTTTATAATTATTAAATAATAAAGATTATTTATAAGTTATGGATAATTTTAGGATATTTCGGATATTTTGCAGATTTTCGGATAATTGTCAAATCTTTTGAAAATTTCGAATATCAGAAATATTTTAAAAATAATTCGTTAAATTATTTTTAATTAATATATTTAACAAATTTTGAATATCCGATTTTCAGATATCCAAATTTTCAAATATCCGGTTTTGAACACACCCTTAAAGCCGAGTATGAGCTTGTCTACACTGTTTAGTTTTCAACATATTGGAGCTCAGCTTTAGTCCTGTGAACGAACTAAATGCTTATTTATTGCTCGTGAATTGTTCGACATGTAGATCATTTATGTTTGTTTATGTAACAGACATGATCAAACAAACAAACGAGCACACACTTTATTTGTTCATAAACATCCGTTCATGTTTGCTCATTTACATTCGTTTATTTATGTTTGTCCCTTTATGTTTAACATAAATGAGAAAACTAACGGTTTAGTGAGTTAGACTGAAATGACAAGCAAATAAAACCATGATGACGGAAATGCTAAAAAATAGCCTTTTGGACATAAATGACAAAACTGAGTAAGTAAACTACGACGACGATAGTAGCATTTTACTATTTTACTTATAATAAAATTACTATAAAGCATGCATTTTATACATATGATTAAAACTATTAAATAATAGACTTGTTTAGGTTTACGACTCTACTTGAGCAAGTGAAACTTGGTGTCACACCCCGGCTCAGGGCCTGGGTGCGACGCCCGTTAGTTAGTATCCGTTTTTTTTAAATATATCAGAGTTGCGGGTTATTAGCGGAAGTCTTTAAAATATATTATTCATTCATAAAATGTTGGCTTAGAATACCCGTTTGGATATTGTAAAATATCAGCGGAAGTCTTTTCAGATAAAATATTATTATATTAAAATCTCGGGGGTTGCATACCCGTTTGATAATTTAAACACATATATTTTGAAAATATCATTCTTTATAATATTTTGAATAAAATATCTGAGCCATTAGATCACCTCTAATGACTATGTCTCCAATCTTTTATCAGTCTTGCCTGTCAGCTCTATTCTTTACAGTTCCCTGAAATGTGGGGAAAAATACGTCAGCACACAGCCGGTGAATGACGCTAACTCAATAATACCAGTGTGTAAACAATAACAATACCTTTGTGACAATACTTATTAGGCACCCAACTCAATTGGGTTACAATTACCTTAAGTACATGTACAACTAATCATATACACAATATCATTTCTTTGATCAGTCCTGTAGACTATCAGAGGCATGTTTGATGATATGCATGGCCTCGAGGAACTCCGAGTCACCATGTATGTATGAATCCAGACACATGTATACTCTTAATTTGAGTATGCCCGTTTCTCATTATTGTAAACAAAGTTTTAAGGATTCGTAAATCCTATGTAAACAGTTCAGACTCTAAAAGAGTTATAAAAGGTTGGGGCGTATTCACCTTATATGATTGTAAATCAGTTTCTGACACTGATTCTTGTATATTGATCAGTTTCTGTTACTGACCCCTGGCTGTAAATCAGTTTCTGTTACTGATTCCTGTTTCTGTTTTCAGCTTTTTGATTGATTGATTGATTGTTATCTCGGACCTATAGTACGTGTATAACATTTGTATAACTACCTAGATCAACGATCTAGCTTCAGACCTCGTAGTCTGTTTTGTATAGCTGTAACCTTGATAATTTATTTGTTTGTATAAAGCATGTGGAAATTTAGTCCCTTTGTTTATTTATTAATTATATATCAGGTTTCTTCTTCAGGAAGAAACATTTATACCAGGTTTTTTCTTCAAAAAGAAACATTACTTTAACTATAACCCTTGCTTATGAAAAGTTATATTATGCTTATCAGTAATCAAGGTTCGGGCTATACCCCCGACTAGAGGTGTATAAAAAAACCGGTTTGGGACCGGTTTTAGGCAAACTGAACAGAATCAGTTTGAGTTTAAAACCGGTTTCACCCAAACCGGTTCCCAAACCGACCCAAACCACCAGTTTCAGGACCGGGTCCCCTTAAGATCTACCAAACCGGTTTTAAAACCGAACCGGTTTGAGAAAAACCGGCTTAAAACTGGCTAAAACCGGTTAAACCGGTTTATAAACCGAACCGAACCGGCGTGACCAGGTCGGTCTATCTTGTGTCTAAACCGGTTTATAAACCGAACCGGTTTGAGTCAAACTGATTTTGACCACTCGTTGACCAAACCGGTTCGGTTTATAAACTGGTTCGGTTTGGGTTTGAAACCGGTTTTGTACACCTCTACCCCCACTATGGTCTAAGCTATTATAATAATAATATAATAATATTTAAATAGAGCCCCTACCTCACACGGGTATTTGGAGTTATATGCCTATGACTGATCGAGCGATACTTCTACTCCATATCGCGTATTGTCGCTAAAATCGTCAGAGCTTCGGAGTTTGGCACGCTTCACGAGGTCGGCATGCAAAACGATGCAAAATGTGTGAAAAGGGAAGTGGTTGGTGTGAGTTGGAATGTGCCGAACACCCCTCTATTTATAGCTGAAATTCTGCATCTTTACGTATCGCGAAGCTTCTTCGCGTATCGCGAAGATGCACTAGCTTTGGTGAGTCAGCAGTAGGGTTGCTACGTGTCACCAGGTGTCGCCACGTGTCTCCATGTGTCACGCATGCAGAGATGTAACTTCGCGTATCGTGAAGATGCCTGATCTGCAACTTCGCGTATCGCGATGATGCTCCAAAGTCGGTTCAAGTCTTTTGTCCTTCGCGTATCGCGAAGATGTCTGATCTGCAACTTCGTGTATCGCGAAGATGCAAGTTTTCATATTTTCATTTATAGTCCTTGTACTATCCAAAAATACTAAAGCGGCCCTTATGCGGCTCGCGGCGATGCGAAGTGCAAAGTGCGCCATCAAAACGCCACATTACACCCATCGCCGAGTCCGTGTGCGTGCGCGTCGGGTGCTTCGCACCCTCCATATGGAGAGTGGTTAGCCACATTAAAACATTTCTATGGAAACTTGCTTCCTTATAAAGAGCTTCCATTTCTTTGTTTGTTTCCATGTGGGAAGAAAATTCCATTCCTTATTTATACCCATGGGGAATGCTTCCCTTTTCTTCTATCTTTCCACGTGGGATGGATTTTCCTACTTCCTTAAACATAAGATGCTTAATTTTTTTCTTATCTCATTTTTCCCATTACTTGATTTTGAGATTATTTTAATCCTTCAACTTTCAAAGTTGACAACTTTAGTCCAAAATAAATATGGGTTTTTCCTAGATGTTACACTTGGCCTTCGGTTTGTTTAATATACAAGCTTATTGATGTAACCCAAAGTGTACATCTTATTGCATTGAATTATCCTCATATTTGTGTTAAACTCCATGCAAATTCATTGGTTTTGGTACTTATTAGAGTTATTTATGAATTTGCAGGTCCGGGCGCCCGCCCGACAAAGAAAACATGAAAAGAGGGCGTTTCGGGGACAAAATAGGCAATCTGCCAGACTTGCACGACCATGCTTTCCCGTGCCAGAGCCAGTGCCGCAAATTCAAAGATGCACGACCGTGCATGGTCGTGCGGATGCCCGTGCAGGATCTGCACGGCTGTGCGGGCCCGTGCCGATGACCATGCCAGAACAGAGAAATCTGACCTTTTGGTCAAGCTAAAGCAGGGTGTTGACTTTCCACTTATATGCACGACCGTGCATGCCCGTGCACGAGCCCGTGCTAGACGTCCAGAAGCTTAAATATACCTCCACTACCCCCATTTCAAGTGTGGAGCCTTAGGGGAATTCTCTAAAATTTCTAGAAAATTGTTGTGTGTTTGCTAGGGAGAATTCAAGGCTTCCATCTTGTATGATCATTCTTGTAAGTAGCATTCATCATTCATCTTAGTTTGCAATTCTTGTTTCTAACAATGCTTTGTAAGACTATTTTGATTTTGGTTGTTGTATTAAGCCTTATGGGCTAATACTTTTACTACTTAGATTATGTTGAAACTCCTACTTATGTGATATTTTATCTATGCATGATTTTGACAAGTTGATATTCTTCAAGTTTATTGTGACATCTGCCCCGACCCGACCCGACCCAGGTACCCGTTTCCCTTATCCGATCTCTTTCTTTTGTGATTTAATATTTATTTATACTTATATTTTACTTTTAATAATAATAATATATTTTCCTTCCCGCCTCTTTCTCTCTCTTTCTTTCCGCCGTCCCGTCCCTCTTCTTCTCTCTTTCCGCCTTCTTTTCCCTCTTGTCGCCGTCCCGCCCTTACGCCTTGTTTCCCTCTTTTTCTTCTAACTCTTTGCTTGTCCTTTGTTCCTTCCCGCCTAAGGTTGTCTGCGCAGCTCCACGCGCCAGACCCCTTACAAGAAAGCCTGCGTGAAGACCATCTGTTCCAGCGATACGCGAGACGAACTCTTCTCGCAGCGCGCTAAGAATTGTAATTCTTCTCGCAACGCGCGAAGAACGGTAGTTCTTCCCGCGACGCGCTAAGGATTTGTAGTTCTTCTCGCAGCGCGCTAAGAATCGTAGTTCATCCCTCGACGCGCGAAGAATTATAGTTCTTCCCGCGGCGCGCTAGGAATTTTAGTTCCTCCCGCGACGCGCTAAGAAATGTGATTCTTCCCGCGGCGCGCTTAGAAATGTAGTTCTTTCCGCGACGCGTTAAGGTTGGTTCTGTCTGCCTTCGCGCTCGCGCTCTCTTGACCTTCTGTGTCTGCCTTCGCGCTCGAGCCTTCTCGCGCTAAACCCTTTGAGTTTTCTTCTGTTTAATCTAGCCGTTTGCTTTTGTGTTGTCTTATCTTTTGTGCTGTTGACCTAATCTGCTTTATGTCTGAAAAGTTACTTTCGGCGCAGCATGCGCACCAACCCCATTGGCTGGCAGAAAAAGTGACTGACATTATCTTTTGAGATCTGCTTTTTCCATGCTTGACCAGTACCTTTATCTGACCCGCCCATGCCTGTTACTGTTCCCTGTCAGCCTTTTTCTCTTTTTCCCTGCTGCCATATCTTTTGATATCTTTTACTTTTGGAATCTTTTGCTTTTTGAGATCTTTTTCCCCTTTTCTAGGGATTGTGTTCCCTAGGGTTTCTCTATAAATAATAATAATATTTTCATAACACTACACACACAAAACACTTAATCTCTCCTGTCCTCCTCCTTGCTCTCTCTGCCGCCTCCCTCTCTGCCTCCGTCTTCCTCCCTGTTCTGCCCTGCTTTTCCGGTATATATATTATACATAATAATTTACTTATTAATTATGCTAACTTATAATCAAGACTTAAAACAAATCATTAAAACAATAATCTTGTTTATAGGTTAACTTGTGCTTGTTTAAAGTTGGTTCTTGCTTTATCTTACACCGCATCGTTTATCATGTGAGTAATCTCGTACCTAATCCCTTTTTATTTTTAACGTTTTGGGATGTTCATGTGTTCGTACAAACTTAGAGTCAAACTTGTTTATGAACTTTAGTCGCGCAGTATCCCATGTGTTGAGGACGTTTACCTGGCTGTTTATTTGTATGTGTGTATCATTAACCGCTTTGTTCGGCCTATTCCGAAGTTTTCATGGATCCATTAGATGAACACGGGAGACCTATCGTTTACGGTTTTTTTTTTTTGTTTACACTTGCACAGATGTTTTCTCGTTTTTGTGCTCAATTGGGAGCACGGATTGAACTATGAACTATGAGCTATGATCTATTTAGGCTTGATCACAATCTGATTGCACCCTTGTTAAACACCAGACATACACGTGTTGCGCGCAGATTTATTATTATCTATGTATTGTATTAAACTTGATTTCTCACCAACACGCAAGTGTTTGACGTTTATTTTAACACATGTTCAGGTTTGCAGTAGCTGTTTTGGAGCTTGTGGACACATAGGAAGTTTTCTTTATTTTGGACCTAGATTAAAATGTATCAAGACAAGTTTTTGCTGTTCGAATATTATGATTTATAATATATTGATTTATGATGATTTATGTTATTGTGTTTACTTTGCGCGTGCGCGAATGAATGTATTTATTAAATATTGACACCCAATAGTGTCACGAGTAATGAAACAATATGTGGCGCCCCGATGTATAATCCGCCTTTGGTCGGGGTGTTACAGATTGGTATCAGAGCCAGGTTGACTTTAGGATAGGTGGTTAGACGTAACGGCCTAGAATACCTAAGAGTCCCTTCTCGCGCATGAGAGAAATCTCATGTTTGCGCGCTTATTGTTAATTACTCGTTATTTATGAATATGCTCGCGCTTGCGCAGTATATGATCTTATGTTTTATTTCGCGATATTTCGATTTTTAATTGAATTTCGATTTTTATTGATTTTTCTTACATATTCGTTTGTTGGATTTGAAAATCCGAAAAGTCATGGTGATACATGAATAGTTGATTTTCAATTTCCATTTACGATTATGTTCTGAGGTTGGAGACTTGAAAAGTCATGGTGATACATGAATTGTCAATCTCCAATACTCATTTTCTTGTATATTTTATATTGAAGATTGAAAAGTCATGGTGATACATGAATCGTCAATCTCCAATACTCGTTTGCTCGTATATTTTAAATTGGGAATTCGGAAAGTCATGGTGATACATGAATTGTCGATTCTTGATTCGAATTTGTTACCTTTATTAAGTCTGCATTTAGGGTCATTTATTTTACTTTAACTTTTGACAGTAACTGACTCCGCGAAACCAAGCTTTTTAAGGTTATACTTTGCGATAAAACCAAGATATTAACTAAAATTAAAATTTTTATAGAATGCCTCCGCTATCTCGCCGTCATCTGAGGAAAGAAGCCTCGCGCAGACGCTCGCAGCAACGTTCCCAGGAAATGGCCGCCGCAATAGCCCAAGCTTTGAGCCAAAACAATGCCAACACCTCTGGTTACAACATTAAGTCCTTTAACGCGGGTAACCCTCCAAAGTTCACAGGTCTTGAAGGAGCCACCGTGATGCTCCAATGGCTCGAGAAGATTGAAAACACTTTCCTCCACACCCAATGCCCTCCAGACAGACGAACCCTATATGCTTCCAGTGTCCTGGAATCTAGAGCGCTTACATGGTGGAATGGAGTAGCTCATGCGCGTGGCGCATAAGCTGCTTCCAACATGCTCTGGGAGGAATTTAAGGAAATTCTGACGCGAGAATTCTGCCCTCCCAACGAAGTTAAGCGCCTGGAGGAAGAATTTTGGAATCTTAAGCAATACAGCGGTGAAGCGCGCGAGTACGCGACGCGCTTCCATGAACTAAGCCTGCTTGTCCCTCACCTTGTTACCCCTTCCCGCCGAGCCATCGAGAAATTCCTTGGGGGTCTCCCCATGGAAATTCAAGATTCTGTATGGGCCAGAAACCCAGTAACCCTCTCTGACGCCATCGAGTTGGCCGCTGTGCTCAGCGACAACCATGTCAGAGCAGGAACCCTGTTCCTGCGGGGAACAGAAAAGACCAAACTCACCAAGACTGTTCCTGAACCAACAGAAACCAAACCAGAACCCTCAAACCGTAACAACCTCAAGCGCAGGCGCAAGGCCTATGCGCTTACCAACCCGCCCATAGTCCAGCAACCCATCTACCAACCTCCAGTTTATGCGCCTAACCCACTGTCAGCCTACCCAACACCTCCTATAGTCCACAACTATGCCTTAACCAATCCAGCACTCCCTGCCCTGCCACCTAAGAAACCTTATACAGGAAATCAACCCTTTTGCCCAACCTGTAGACTTCACCACCCAACCCAAACCCCGTGTCGTCAATGTAACCGATGTGGCCGCGTTGGTCACTCTGCTGAGTTCTGTAGGATCCTTCCCGCCAATCCAATTGCGCCAACACCACCAGTCTACCCGCAGAACCCACAACCAACATACCAAAACCCACGACCCAGGTCGTGCTATAACTGCGGTGATCCCAGTCATTTCCGGAACGCGTGCCCGAGACTACAAGTTCAGATTACGCAAGCGAATCCGGTGAACCAGATTTCGAACCAAGTGACACGCGGACGAGCTTTTAACATAACCGCGCACCAAGCGCAAGCGAATAATGACGTAGTTAATGGTACATTTTTGCTTAACGGATTTTATGCTTCTGTACTTTTTGATACTGGCGCCGATCGAAGTTTTATTTCTCGCGCCTTCGAGCAGAAGCTTGCGCGACCGCGCAACGACTTAAAAGAAAATTTTTCAGTTGAATTGGCTAACGGCGAAACTGTTTTAATTAACTCTGTGATCAAGGATTGTACGCTTAACCTTAACGAAAACGATTTTCTGATCGACCTCATCCCCATGCCTCTTGGAAGCTTTGATGTTATCATTGGTATGGACTGGCTTACGCATAATCGCGCCGAAGTTATTTGCGCCAAGAAGATGATTCGCATACCTCGAGAAAACGGTGATCTTTATATCTACGGCGAGAAACCCTCCCGCGGTCTTAAACTTATGTCTTGCGCCGAAGCCCGAAGGCTCATGCGGAAAAGGTGTATTGCATTCTTAGCCCATGTGGTTAAACCTGCTGAAGAAAAGAAGCTTCGCGATATCCCTGTTGTACGTGATTTCCCTGAAGTTTTTCCTGATGATCTTCCTGGTATCCCTCCCGTTCGGGAAGTCGAGTTCCGTATTGATCTTGTCCCTGGTGCTTCCCCCGTAGCCAAATCTCCTTACCGTCTTGCGCCCGCTGAGATGCAAGAATTGGCAAGCCAACTTCAAGAGTTGACTGCTAAAGGATTCATTCGCCCTAGCTCTTCGCCCTGGGGTGCTCCGGTGTTGTTCGTTAAAAAGAAAGATGGATCGTTCCGCATGTGTATTGATTACCGCGAGTTGAACAAACTCACCATTAAAAACCGGTATCCCTTACCGCGTATTGACGACCTCTTTGATCAACTCCAAGGTGCCTCTTGTTTCTCGAAGATTGATCTCCGCTCTGGCTATCACCAGTTGCGCATCCGCGATGAAGATATTCCAAAGACTGCTTTTCGAACTCGTTATGGCCATTTTGAATTCTTGGTCATGTCCTTCGGTCTAACCAACGCACCCGCCGTTTTCATGGATCTAATGAATCGGGTGTGTAGGCCTTTCTTGGATAAATTCGTGATTGTATTTATCGATGACGTCCTGGTGTATTCTAAGACCAAGGCCGAGCATGAGCAACATCTTCGGTTGGTGTTGCAGAAGCTTAGAGCTGAGCAACTCTATGCTAAGCTTTCCAAGTGTGAATTCTGGTCTGATGAAGTACAGTTTCTTGGCCATGTTGTAAACAAGGTGGGTATTCATGTCGACCCATCCAAGATTGAAGCAATCAAGAACTGGATTACGCCATCTACTCCTACCGAGATCCGTTCCTTTCTGGGCTTAGCTGGTTATTACCGGCGCTTCATTTCGAACTTCTCGAAAATCGCTTTGCCTTTAACAGCTCTAACGCACAAAGGTAAACCGTATATTTGGGGCTCGAAGCAAGAAGAAGCCTTTCTATCGCTCAAGCGATTGTTGTGTGAAGCTCCTGTCCTTGCACTACCTGAGGGTAATGATGATTTTGTCGTGTACTGCGATGCCTCCAACCAAGGTCTCGGTTGTGTTCTTATGCAACGAGGCAAGGTTATCGCTTACGCATCAAGGCAACTCAAGGTTCATGAAAAGAATTATACGACTCACGACCTCGAACTTGGTGCAATTGTTTTTGCCTTGAAGATCTGGAGACACTACCTTTATGGTACTAAGTGCATCCTCTACACTGACCATAAAAGCCTTCAGCATATCTTTGATCAGAAGGAACTTAACATGAGACAACGCCGATGGAACGAACTCATCAGCGATTACGATTGTGAGATCCGGTATCATCCTGGTAAGGCTAATGTGGTAGCCGATGTGCTCAGCCGAAAACCCTGCCAACTTAACTGTATCTTGCCGCGCACCCAGCTTCACTTCGCGCCGATTCAAAGCAACCTTGAATCGCGTATTCGTGACGCGCAGCGCGCATCCATCAGTAACGGTAACCTTCGCGCCGAGTTAGCGTGTGGCGCGGAAACACACTTTGTTCCTAATCTGAGTGGAATTCTCTGTTATCTCAATCGCATCTGGATTCCCTTTGATAAGAATCTTCGCGCTGATATCCTGAGTGAAGCGCACAAATCTCGGTATTCTATTCATCCTGGCGCTGATAAGATGTACAAGGATTGCGCATTACTTATTGGTGGCCCGGTATGAAAAAGGATATTGCTGTGTTCGTAGCTAGATGCCTGACTTGTTCTAAGGTAAAAGCTGAACACCAACGCCCATCTGGTTTGCTCGAACAACCAGAAATTCCTACGTGAAAATGGGAATGTGTAGCGATGGACTTTATTACCAAGTTACCTTTGACAGCAAGCAAACATGATAGCATTTGGGTAATAGTGGATCGATTGACTAAGTCTGCTCACTTTCTGCCCATTCGTGAAAACTACCGTGTTGAGCAACTCGCGCAGCTTTATGTCAAGGAAATTGTCTGCCGCCATGGTACTCCTTTGAGCATCATATCCGATCGCGATGGCCGTTTTATATCTCGCTTTTGGAAATCTCTCCAATCTGCGCTAGGAACTCGCTTGGACATGAGTACGGCATATCATCCTCAGACTGACGGTCAGTCTGAGCGAACTATTCAAACTCTTGAGGATATGCTCCGATCTTGTGTTCTTGATTTTGGAGGTAATTGGGATTCACACCTGCCTTTGATTGAGTTCTCTTATAATAACAGCTATCATTCCAGTATTGGTATGGCCCCATTTGAAGCACTTTACGGTCGTAAGTGCCGCTCCCCGATCTGTTGGAGCGAAGTGGGTGAAACTCAAATCACAGGACCCGAACTTGTTCAAGAGACAACCGATAAAATCGCCAAGATCCGTGATCATCTGCTGACTGCCAGAAGCCGACAGAAGAGTTACGCAGATCGTAGGCGGAAGCCTCTCGAATTTCAAGTTGGTGATCTTGTTCTCCTCAAAGTGTCGCCCTGGAAGGGTGTTGTCCGCTTTGGGAAGAAAGGTAAGCTTGCTCCTCGTTATGTTGGTCCATTCAAGATTCTCGCGCGTGTGGGAAAAGTTGCCTACAGACTTGACCTGCCGCCCGCGCTCAGTAATGTGCATCCAACGTTCCATGTATCCAATCTCAAGAAGTGTTTAGCTGACGAGAACTTTCACATTCCACTTGATGAAGTTCAAGTTGATGAATCTATGCATTTCGTTGAGAAGCCTGTTGAGATTATGGATCGCGAGGTTAAGCAAACCAAGCGCAGTCGCATCCCTATCGTGAAAGTTCGCTGGGAGTCCAAGCGCGGAGCCGAGTTTACATGGGAAAGGGAAGATCAAATGAAGATCAAGTACCCACACCTGTTCTCTGCGCAACCTACTTCGAGATAAATTTCGGGACGAAATTTCTTAAAGTAGGGGAGACTGTGACATCTGCCCCGATCCGACCCGACCCAGGTACCCGTTTCCCTTATCCGATCTCTTTCTTTTGTGATTTAATATTTATTTATACTTATATTTTACTTTTAATAATAATAATATATTTTCCTTCCCGCCTCTTTCTCTCTCTTTCTTTCCGCCGTCCCGTCCCTCTTCTTCTCTCTTTCCGCCTTCTTTTCCCTCTTGTCGCCGTCCCGCCCTTACGCCTTGTTTCCCTCTTTTTCTTCTAACTCTTTGCTTGTCCTTTGTTCCTTCCCGCCTAAGGTTGTCTGCGCAGCTACACGCGCCAGACCCCTTACAAGAAAGCCTGCGTGAAGACCATCTGTTCCAGCGATACGCGAGACGAACTCTTCTCGCAGCGCGCTAAGAATTGTAATTCTTCTCGCAACGCGCGAAGAACGGTAGTTCTTCCCGCGACGCGCTAAGGATTTGTAGTTCTTCTCGCAGCGCGCTAAGAATCGTAGTTCATCCCTCGACGCGCTAGGAATTTTAGTTCCCCCCGCGGCGCGCTAAGAAATGTGATTCTTCCCGCGGCGCGCTTAGAAATGTAGTTCTTTCCGCGACGCGTTAAGGTTGGTTCTGTCTGCCTTCGCGCTCGCGCTCTCTTGACCTTCTGTGTCTGCCTTCGCGCTCGAGCCTTCTCGCGCTAAACCCTTTGAGTTTTCTTCTGTTTAATCTAGCCGTTTGCTTTTGTGTTGTCTTATCTTTTGTGCTGTTGACCTAATCTGCTTTATGTCTGAAAAGTTACTTTCGGCGCAGCATGCGCACCAACCCCATTGGCTGGCAGAAAAAGTGACTGACATTATCTTTTGAGATCTGCTTTTTCCATGCTTGACCAGTACCTTTATCTGACCCGCCCATGCCTGTTACTGTTCCCTGTCAGCCTTTTTCTCTTTTTCCCTGCTGCCATATCTTTTGATATCTTTTGCTTTTGGAATCTTTTGCTTTTTGAGATCTTTTTCCCCTTTTCTAGGGATTGTGTTCCCTAGGGTTTCTCTATAAATAATAATAATATTTTCATAACACTACACACACAAAACACTTAATCTCTCCTGTCCTCCTCCTTGCTCTCTCTGCCGCCTCCCTCTCTGCCTCCGTCTTCCTCCCTGTTCTGCCCTGCTTTTCCGGTATATATATTATACATAATAATTTACTTATTAATTATGCTAACTTATAATCAAGACTTAAAACAAATCATTAAAACAATAATCTTGTTTATAGGTTAACTTGTGCTTGTTTAAAGTTGGTTCTTGCTTTATCTTACACCGCATCGTTTATCATGTGAGTAATCTCGTACCTAATCCCTTTTTATTTTTAACGTTTTGGGATGTTCATGTGTTCGTACAAACTTAGAGTCAAACTTGTTTAAGAACTTTAGTCGCGCAGTATCCCATGTGTTGAGGACGTTTACCTGGCTGTTTATTTGTATGTGTGTATCATTAACCGCTTTGTTCGGCCTATTCCGAAGTTTTCATGGATCCATTAGATGAACACGGGAGACCTATCGTTTACGGTTTTTTTTTTGTTTACACTTGCACAGATGTTTTCTCGTTTTTGTGCTCATTTGGGAGCACGGATTGAACTATGAACTATGAGCTATGATCTATTTAGGCTTGATCACAATCTGATTGCACCCTTGTTAAACACCAGACGTACACGTGTTGCGCGCAGATTTATTATTATCTATGTATTGTATTAAACTTGATTTCTCATCAACACGCAAGTGTTTGACGTTTATTTTAACACATGTTCAGGTTTGCAGTAGCTGTTTTGGAGCTTGTGGACACATAGGAAGTTTTCTTTATTTTGGACCTAGATTAAAATGTATCAAGACAAGTTTTTGCTGTTCGAATATTATGATTTATAATATATTGATTTATGATGATTTATGTTATTGTGTTTACTTTGCGCGTGCGCGAATGAATGTATTTATTAAATATTGACACCCAATAGTGTCACGAGTAATGAAACAATATGTGGCGCCCCGATGTATAATCCGCCTTTGGTCGGGGTGTTACATTTATGATATGTTCTTGAATAGAGTTTGATGGTTGAATACTTGTTTTAATTCATAGTCTTGTTAGTTTGATAGATGCTTAGCCATATTATGTTGGAAAACTATGTGTTAAGTATTTGTTTATGAACTTAGTTTGTGTATGCATACTTTGTTTATATCACTAAGTTAGGAATGACTAGTGAAAATTAACTTGGTTATGAATTTTAACAAGCATGAAACCGATCACTTGATATTGGAAAATTGTATGGTGATAATATGATTCTTTGAGTTGGTTAATATATGCTAGGGATTAAGGCCATAATTCTTGGTTCATATTTTGCTAATTAAAAGACTCATGTGTTTAACTAGTGTTATTGAACCAGTCTATTTTACATGATTTTAGGTGGTTAGTTTGTTGTTTTCATTCTAGCTTTCCTTTGATTATGAGATTAGGTAGTTTTGACAAACTTACTAATCTATGGTTATTAACTTGTTGAAAACCCATCATGTTGTTTTGTTGATAGTATTAGGTTGTCTTGATTGGAATTTAAAGTTGGTGCTTAATACATGATGTTTGTCATTATCATTGCTATTTTTTCACTAAGTTGAGTAGATGCATAGTCTAAGTAGCCTTGTTTGGATTGATTATTAGTTGTATTTAATTTGCTTTGTCATTGTTGTATGCTAGTTTAGTTACTTGAAAAGAAATTATTTGGATTGTTGGTTTGGTTAAATTAATTACAAAGATTTAGTATCAAAAGTTAGCCGTGTCCATGGATTGACACTCGGTTCTTACCGATACTTTGCTACAAGCGATATGTACACTTGCCTTTCGTGTGTGGTTTGGTTGTTGGTGAAAACCATTTTTAAAACCCGATTTGTGTGAAACTTTTATTCAAATTTTATATATATATTCGCACACGTCACTTATTAAGTTGGCTTGATTTACCCTTTTAACAAGTTGATTTCGAGTAGCTTATTTAAAACTAGGAAATATGTTTGCTTATACAAATACTTAAAATATTGAAACTAGATTATAGTTTGCTTTCTGATCTTAATTCATAATTAGCAATATTTAAGAAGAATAATAAACTAAATCTAACTATACTATTAAAGCAAAATAAGCTGTTCTCATGTCATTTAACTAAGCACTCCACATAGGATGCCAAGTAGATGCCATGTAAGTATGTAACTATTTACTATCATATCATGACACATGACCCGTTTACCTATTATAGCCCATGACCCGTAAGGCTTTATAAATTTTTAAAAAATAAATTATTGTGTGATACGGGTTTCGAATCCAAAACCTCATGTTTCAAACCAAATGTGCTTACCAACCCTACTAAATTGGCAATTGTGTTAGAATTTTTGACTTAATATATATAAATATAATTTCTCTTCAAGTATAAAACCAAAATTATACTTAATTGTTAACATTTTCATAATTCACAACATGACATTGTCTTCATATATCTCTTTAACACAACCATTTAAAATTGTTCATCATTTCTCTTTTCATTTTAAAATAATATATTTTTACTTATTTTCTTTTACAATCAAATCTTAGTCTTTGTAAATTTAGTTTTTAAATCTATGACAACATTTTGTTATAAATATCATCTTAATATACATAATATTTAATATAACAATATCGGCATGAATATTTTGTTTCTAAATAAATCTAACACCAACGTTTGTTTTCAACTTAAAATTATAATGAATAATATATCAAAAACTTATTAAAAAAGTCATAAATAAAAATTAATATATGAAATTACTGAATTTAAATATTATATATATATATATTAATTTTTTATTTTTATTATATTTTTCATCTGTGTAAAACACGGGATCTAATCTAGTATTACATAAATACAATGCAAATAAATATAAATTTCTTTATCTTTATATAAAACAAATTAGGAAAGTTGAATTTTAAGTTTTTTTAGGAAATTAGTTTTTCTTCAGAATTAATGAAGCATACGAACCCATTAAGGATATGTATTCCAACTCTAAATCAAGCGTTTGTGCGCCTGTGGGGGATACCGACTTTTTCCTCGTGGAGGTAGGCCTTCATCAGGGATCAGCGTTGAGCCCGTTTCTTTTTGCGGTAGTCCTAGACGAGTTGTCAAAGTCAATCCAGGAGCCTGTTCCATGGTGCATGCTCTTCGCAGACGATATTGTGTTGATTGCCGAGTGTAAACAAGATCTCAACATGAGGCTAGAGGAGTGGCGAGCTGCTTTAGAGAGTAAAGGTTTAAAGATTACTCGGTCAAAGACAGAGTATCTTTACTGTGACATTGGTGGAGTAAACGAGGATGACGACGCTCAAATCACCATTGAAGGCCAAGAGGTTCCATAGTCAACCAAGTTCAAATACTTAGGATCGCTTGTACAAAGTGATGGGGGCATAGATAATGACGTAGCTCACCGTGTCCAAATAGGATGGTGTAGATGGAGAGCGGCCACAGGGGTATTGTGTGACAGGAGGTTCCCAACTAAACTAAAGGGAAAGTTTTATAGGGTTGCGGTTAGACCTGCGATGCTATAAGGAACAGATTGTTGGGCCATCAAAAAGATACATGCGCGTAAGTTTGAGGTAGCAGAGATGCGGATGCTAAGGTGGATGTGTGGGCACACAAGGTTAGACCGAATAAGAAACAAGGAGTTTCGGGATAGACTAGGGGTAGCTAGTATATCAGATAAAATAAGAGAGGGCAGATTGAGTTGGTTTGGACATGTAAAAAGAAGACAACAAACGGATCCCGTTAGATCAGTGGAATCTATCCTTGTAGAGGGGAGAAGGGGTAGAGGTAGACCCAAATTGACTTGGGACGAGAGGATTAGGTATGATTTGCTAGATTTGCACCTCTCTGAGGACATGGTTCAGGATAGGACCTCCTGGAGACGTAGAATTAAGGTTAGGGACCCGTAGAAAGAGGGCTTATTTCTTGTTTTAACTTTGTATTATATTATTTTCAATATTAGTATTTTAATTCTATATTTATGGTATTATTATTATTATTATTATTATTATTTAGTCTATCTATTATAGATGCTGCTTAAATGTTACCACTAGTTTATTGTTCCTAGTATAGTATTTATTTACTACTTTTTTTCTTTTATTTTTTATTTTATTAGTAGTATTTTATTTTATTTTATTTTTTTATCTACTTATTTTTGGGTTGGAGGTCTCACTGGAAGCAACCTCTCTATTCTTAGGGATAGAGGTAAGGTCTGTTTACATCCCATCCTTCCTAAACCCTGCGGATAACGTTAGTTATTTGTGGGATATGCTGGGTATGATTGTTGTTGTTGTTGTTGAACCCACTCCAAAAAGAATGAAAATGTGAAACACGGTACGTTTGATGGCTACATTTAACTACTTGTGTCTTTTCATGTGAATAATAATGAATTTAAAAAACAATTTATATACATGAACCTCGTACAATACATGTGGTCCATGCTATAACACTGTATCTGGTCGTCTAAATAATTATACAATGTTAATCTTTAAGTGTATCATAAAAGCAAATATTTTGTAACTTAGACATGTTTTTTCCATGATACATAAGTGTGTCTTGACATGTATTTTATGTTTATAAAGAAAAAACATGAGTGAATCGCAGAATAAAAATCAGTTTCCAAGCAAAGGATAAGATGAGAAAATCCTCAATAATCATAAAATCACTAAATCAGGCATCATCATTGCCCACGCTATAACACCCTAATTTAGGAAAAACAATAGTGAGTCACTCACCTTAGATTGAGGGTTCTTTAGCGTCTTGAACCGCATTCCTAAACCGTTGACTTCCTGAAGTCAAACACATACTAAGATAAATTGATGAATCTAATTTTACACTTGTCATTGTAGAGTTAGAGTACGTCAAACCCCGGTACGACCTTTCATTATTACATTATGTATCATAAATATTGCATTAGTGTTGTCCACTAACTAAAGCCTAGTGAGCTGGGGGGTTTGTGGAGGTAAACCCTAACAGTGCCTGGCCAACATAGTTAGGGTTTCATGATGGTAGCTATGGAGTTCCTATATAAGGGGGGTCTTCAACTCTTATTGAAGGATCTCTTCTTGTACCCTTGGCCTCCAACATATTTTTGTGTCTGTAAAAATAAGGAAACCTTAGCAGTCACCTCCACTCCTCTACTTTTTCATGACAGATCTTGAGCAACCAAAGGAGATGGCGAAGGCGTGGGTTTGTTCATCTCGAAGACCAAGGGACATCGATATGAATCTGACTCGGATTCATTCCATGTTTCTTCATTGGCGTCATCCGTGGGACCTGACAACTAACCACACCCTAATCTTCCCTGTTTCGTGTGTAGATATGTGTTCTTGAGTGACAGAGGCCATATTCGGTTCTGATTTATTTAGATCTGAGTTCGTTTGAGCAATACTCACATTCCATATTCTGGCCCGTACCCCCATATCTGTATTCGTACAGATTTGCTTTCTCATATACATGGCAACGAACCCGTATTCTTTTATTTTCGTCTCGATTACTAGATCTGTCCATTAAATATTCTAGATCTATGATTTATCCAGATCTGGAAGTTATTAAAAAGAAAATCCCACCAAACTTTGTGGGGAAAAACCTTTATATCCATGAAATTTTTCATTGAAAAGGGAGATCTATCGTTCCCAGATTCCAATGGTAATAACCCATTTAGTTCTACTGGTAAAAAAATTCTAGAGGAGGTTTTACAGTAGATTCAAACCTCCACAACCTCTGGAACTGTGCATCTCGGAATCAATGACAAAGGGTTACCATGGAAGAATCTGGTAAGTATAATTGGAAAGCATAATACTAATTTTGAAGTTTCTGATAAATGAAAGCAACACCAACGGCCGCATTGAGGATGGATCAGATCGCACTAATGTTAATTGGGCAAAGATTTATATAGTCTATATTTTCCCTCTTCTTCTCACTTTGCATACACACACACGCAAAATGAAAATGAAAATCATTTGAGCCTGAGGAGGAGATAATGGACGTTGGCGGACGTGGACGTTCGGGGAAGTCCTTGTGGAATGGAATTAGGGAAAGCAGATCCCTGTTTCTTGAATTTGTTACTCCGTTAAGTTAATTTATTGAATCTGAATCCGTTTGCGTTTGATTTTGTAATGTAGTGTAGTGTAATGATTGATTAGGTTTTGATTTATTGTTATATAGAGCGAGCTAGCTAGTTAGTTAGTCTTAACAGTTGATAGCAGTGTTTTGCAATTGTTAGTGTTTTAAGTTAATAGTTAGTCTCGAATTTACCGTCGGTGATGATATTGACCGATATCAATGCTTTAATTCTTAATAATAGTTGTCAATTGTTAGTGTTTAATGTTATTATTATTATTATTATTATTATTATTAATCAAATCAGTTCCTACTTACTTTACTTGCTACAACTGCTAGTGTTTTGCAAAAGGATAATTTGTTGATAGCAGGCTATGCAATCGATATATCGGTTATCGGTCACTTAGTTAAATATCGGCACCGCGATATTTCACCGATATCAGTGTTTTAAGTCATAATTATCCATTTTTAGCGTTCAGTATTAGTGTTTTAAGTTTTAGTCCCTAGGTTCCTACTTGTTGTGACGGTTAGTTAGTTAGTTAGTCTTAACAGGGAAAAAGGATATAAGTCGTGGTTTGGTTATAGGCTCAGGGTTCGTCATATTAATTCGTAGATTTAGCTAGTGTACGGAGGATCATCGTATTTGTTTCAACAGATTATCATATACTTATTTGTGAACTGATTCAATGCTTTATGAATAACGTGATTTCATATCGAGTCTCAAAACCTATGAACTCACCAACCATTGTGTTGACCTTTTAAAACACATGTTTTTCAGGGAATTAACAAATACTTAAGGAATCATGAAGACGGGACCTCAAGGCATAATTAGGATGTCTTTTGGAGGGGTTTCGCTTGTATAACCCTATTGATATTTGGGGGCATATACGAGAAATCCCAATTTTGTCTTAAACTAATTTATTTAAAAACATGTTGTGGTTTATAAATGATTTTTAAAACTATTGGTATACTAATGTTACTATGTTGGCGATAATCATATGCTTACGGTATACATGGCGTCACGCACCTGCGCTTCCGCCTTGATGGGGTGTGACAATATTATTGCCAACACATAAGGTGTTAGTAGTTTAATACTTGACAATAATCTGGTATATACGAATATGAAACTTTTAAATCTATATTTTGGATTATATGTTGAATCCGGCTAGGATAACATCAAGAGAGAAAGTGTTGGTTGAAGTGTGTATGTATATAGAGCCTTAGCGTTTACTTAAATTGATTGACATTTGGTGCAACTAAACTTCATTTTTGTTTCAAGAAAAGTTTACTCAGGTTACATGGCATTTAGCTATTTTTCAAATTTTATATGAAAGCTACTCAACTACTTATACTTTTGGTTTTTTTTTCTAACGTTTTTTTTTCCCGAGAGTCTACATGTGACGGGATTTCAACCATCCCTAATTACCACGCACTTTAACACAACAAAATTTTTCATGTTTTGTACATACAAAAACAGATGCAATTAACTTATGCTCGATCTCTTTATAAAAGAAGCAATCACTTATTTTCTCTCATTTGCAAAAACGCTTTTTAAGGCTATCAAATTTGTTTATCAGACTTGATCAAAATCAAATGATAACTCATGTATCCTGTTGGTTGCTTTATGTAGTGCATAAACCGGCTCAAGCTTCGGGATGTACACATCCTAGAATTTAACTTTCATCAATCATTTTTGTGATGTACATGTACCGAATCGAGGCACCAATCACCTATCAAAGAATCGTTAACTTATCACGGGAACAACCGGGTGTTTGAAAAGTCCGATTTATGCACCTCTAAATATATATAGTGTCTTCCAATACATTTTATAAAATTCCATAGCAACCATAAGCAATAAAAACATAGTAAACAAATAATAATAATAATAATACGTCTTAAATTAAAAACCCGCATGCATGTAATCAACTCAGGGATGATGGTTGCACGTTCTTGTCTTGTTGGAATACTTGGGCTTCCATATCGGTGTCGTTCTTGCTCTTGTCTTGCCTATCATCGTTGATGAAGGCGAACTTGAAGGATATGAAAAGGAAATATATAAATTCCATGCCAAGGGATAGATATATGAGTGAATACACAATCAAGTTGAGGTTTTTGGGTACGAATAACACCAACCCAAGCAAGAGAGGCACAAGATAGAGCCCAGAGTAAGTAAACATAAAAACGGGTGATGTCTTGTTAAGATTCTGGACATGATAATCATGAACAGAATAAACACATGCAATCGAGGGCGCAAGTAGAAAATCCCCCATCCAGATGTGTTTATGTTTGTGGGAAACAATCGACGCCTTCATAAGCGATATAGTAGGAACATGCGCCAAGAAGACATGAAGAAACTTGAGAATCTTATTTCTCGGGCTCATAGACGAGTGCTTTGTACAAAACAAAACTCTGGATGTGATTTCAACTCCAAATAACGCGACAATGACGATGATCATAAACAATCCTTGTCGGCCGTTAATTTCAAAAGCAGATTGGTTTTCTTCTGTCATTTGAGTTCTAAGAATCGACAATGCCCCCCATGAAGGCGATTTGATGCAAAGATAGAGCGCTCACCAAAACCCAGATCAAACAAAACATGTCAACATTAATATAATTAATAACGCAAGAAATTTGGATAAAATAAATAACTGGTCCCTTCTAGTCCTAATTTAAAATAATAAATCCAACTAACTCTTTATTTATGTGTTTATAATTATTTTTTTAACAATTGTGAATTACAGTACACATTTGCAAAACACTGCTATCAACTGTTAAGACTAACTAACTAACTAACTAACTAGCACGCTCGCTCTATATAACAATAAATCAAAACCTAATCAATCATTACACTACACTACATTACAAAATCAAACGCAAACGGATTCAGATTCAATCAATTAACTTAACGGAGTAACAAATTCGAGAAACATGGAGAATTAAGATCATACGAGTTCGATTGTGATCCAAGCTGGTATCTGTTTTCCCTTATTCTGTTCCACAAGGACTTCCCCAAACGTCCGTGTCCGCTAGTGTCCATTATCTCCTCCTCAGGCTCAGATGATTTTCATTTTCATTTTGTGTGTGTTACGTGTGTGTGTGTATGCAAAGTGAGAAGAAGAGGGAAAATATAGACTCACAGGTGTTCAAACCGGTTCAGGTTCAACCAAACCGAACCGGTTTTTGTTTTTTGTTTTTTTAGGTAGGTAAACACATTTAATTTAGGTGGCTCGGCTAAGGCCAAAACACGTAGGCGGCTAACATTAAAAAAAAATGAAACCGGGCTAAGTGTTTTGTTAGGTAAGTAAAAATATCTAACTTTGGTTTGATATTGCATCGTAACAGGTAATCGACTAATTCCGATGATTAATAATTCTTTTACAGAACAATCAATGAAACTCATATATTTATCTTATTATTATTATTATCTAAAGTGGGTCCCGTTTACTCTTCACAAGATTCCATGCTCATAAACTGGCGGCTAAGGCTTACCCGGTTTCGCTGACGTGCCATTTGTTTACTAGACAACAACTTAATAATCGGATGGATGTAGATATGTCTGTTTTATAAATTTTTGAGTCAAATCTATGTGGTACTCGATTTTCTTGGGTTCGATCAACACTTCTAGTGCTTTAAAAGATCCTAAAAAGGCCACATGTAGTAATGGTCCTAGGATATATATTAATCAACTATATGATCAACTCTTGTTTTCTTATGCCATGTTGATTTATTTGAAAAACATGTGACATTTTAAACATGGTTACATATATATTACAACTTTATTAATTAGTGTCATGTTATGTATATGAAGAATTATAGTAGTGCACTTATGTATAATCAGTCGTCGGTTAGGATGCGACACATCACCTGACCACTGTCATCGTTGCCTCTGCCATTGCCACACTTGATCACCATCAACGTCACCATCGCACCCACCGTCGCCAATACTATTGTCGGGACCACCATTACCGTTGCCATCTCCGCCACCACCCGACCACCACAGCCGCCACAATTACTTTCTTTTTAATCTGGCAAGTTTTCTTTAGTTTGAGGCAGGGGCATTTTTGTCATTTGTATTCCATTCTTGCATCTTTTCGCGTATACCAAACAACATAAAATAATGATTTATTTCATTTCCGCAGGCTAAACAAAAAAGATAATAAAATGGTAACGATTTATTTCATTTTTATTGTCAATTTTATTCTCTCTTCTATTCCGTTTCTTTACTCATTTCCATAGGCTAACCTAAATCCTTTTTATATATTATTATATATATTAAATTAGAAGTATTCCTTAACACACACATTCACTATTCATTGTACAAAATGCTTAATGTGTTTTATCCTTTTTATAGTGGTTAAAAATTGTATGACTATTTCAAATGGCAAAACCAATATTGTTTTGCTTGCAATTGTGATATTTGATTGAATCTCCCCAAATTTGATCGTCACAGTTTCGGAAAATGACGCTAATTCAAAGTTTTCATATTGATTCTACACTTTCAAGTTGTTTCAAATTTTCTGAAAGACGTTTTTTTTTTTGGCAATCCAACAAATTTGTAGCAGCCATACAAATTGGTAGCAACCGAATGCAGTAGTTGATTTAACCTACCAGTTCAAGGTATAAAATAACTTGTAAACACAACTTAAAAAGTGGAAACAAACCATCACATAAAATAACTTGTAAACACATATTCATGCATACACATCTAACCAATCAACATTGCGATCATACCTTCATTACAAAATTTGAATGCCATAGACTAATTTAACATGACAGTTTAACTGTTGTTAACACATTATTTCACTACCTTGTCAAATCCAAGTTGTCAAAAACTTCTCTTAAAGTTAGATACATCCCATTCAAACTGCAACGGTCACTTTGAACAAACTTACTTTCCGATCTGTTTGTTGATAATTTGAGGTACTGATTTTTTAGTAATAACTTGTTGCTTTGGTGCCTCCAAAGTAAGATACACTGTTTCAAATATTGTCTCAATCAAGTAAATGATAAAACAACATCAATTGAGGTTAAAATTCAAACCTATATAAATCCCCAAATTATCATGCTCACAGTTTAAATGACATATCAAAATACAGCCAAATTCTTACTTTTGTTTCTTGGTTGGAATTATCAATGAGACTATGAGAGTGTAATCAACAAGCAGGCTGCTGATATCGCATACAAAATCAATGAATTCCCAATATAGCTCTGTTTAGATCGAAATCTATAAATGAAATGAGGTTTGTAAGCATATTAGCGAATCCATAAAAACAAAATCATAAATACCTCATCAATCTTCTGATTCACAGGAACATCTCCCTCTAAACCCTAAACCAATCAGACGATTACACAAAACGATTAGGTTTTGACTGTAGCCAAACACCCCTGCATAGAGTCGTCGACCTTGATTCACTTATCGATTCGTAGGCTGGCCTGTTGGAAGAGGTCGGATTATTCCAACATTTGAGAGGGGTAGATTGGACGGCAGGAGAGGAGACGGTTTTTCTCTGCATAAACAAACCTCGATACATAAAAAAAATCAATAAAATTTGCTTACATGTCAATTTTTGACACATAGGTTGTGTCAGCATAGTATATATGACATGTATGCCACATAAGTAAAAAAATATGTTTTAATAAGTTATGCCATTTTTGTGTTAAAATTTGGTACGTGGATGGACTTTAACATGAAAAAAATTGTTGAGGGACTTTTATAAAGTAAATCAGAAAGTAGGTTGTTTTTTTTATAGTATTTTCCCTTATTATTATTATTCAATGTACTTTCATTAAGGTTTTAGGAAGTGGTGTGTGGTTTAGTATTGAACCGTAACAGGTAATCTGACTAATTTCGATGATTAATAATTCTCTAACAGATCAATCAATGAAACTCATATATTTATTTTATTATCTAAAATTTTCATGCGTTACTACCTTTTCTTTTTTTTTGGTTAGGTTTAGAAGTTAGCATGGAGTCATCGCCATCACGTCCCGTTTCACGGTAAGTTTGGTTTTGCTCACATATATTTATTTTATCCAAATTTCTTGCGTTATTAATTATATTAATGTTTGATCAAAGTTTTGGTGAGCGCTCTATCTTTGCATCGAATCTCCTTCATGGGGGCATTGTCGATTCTTAGAACTCAAACGACAAAAGAAAACCAATCTGCTTTTGAAATTGACGGCCGACACGGATTGTTTATGATCATCGCCATTGTCGCGTTATTTGGAGTTGAAATCACATCCTGAGTTTTGTTTTGTACAAAGCACTCGTCTATGAGCCCGAGAAATAAGATTCTCAAGTTTGTTCATGTCTTCTTGGCGCATGTTGCTCCTATATCGCTTATGAAGGCGTCGATTGTTTCCCACAAACATAAACACATCTGGATGGGGGATTTTCTACTTGCGCCCTCGATTGCATGTGTTTGTTCTGTTCATGATTCTCATGTCCAGAATCTCAACAAGACGTCACCCGTTTTTATGTTCACTTACTTTGGGCTCTGTCTTGTGCCTCTCTTGCTTGGGTTGGTGTTATTCGTACCCAAAAACTTCAACTTGATTGTGTATTCACTCATATATCTATCCCTTGGGATGGAATTTATATATTTTCTTTTCATCTCCTTCAAGTTCTTCTTCATCAACGATGATAGGCAAGACAAGAACAAGAACGACACCGATATGGAAGCCCAAGTATTCCAACAAGACAAGAACGTGCAACCATCATCCTTGAGTTGATTACGTGCATGCGGGTTTTTAATTTAAGACGTATTATTATTATTATTATTATTATTATTATTATTATTATTATTATTATTATTATTTGTTTACTATGTTTTTATTGTTTATGGTTGCTATGGAATTTTTTAAAATGTATTGGAAGACACTATATATATTTAGAGGTGCACAAATCGGGTTTTTCAAATACCCAGTTTCGATTATGGAACCGGGTTCGGGTATGATTGGGTATTGGAACATCAGTTATTGGCAATACCTGGGTCGGGTTCGGGTCCGGTTATTGCCTCTCAAAACCATACCCTATGTATCGGGTTCATGCCGGATATAGAACGGGTATTATAAAATCGGGCAGTTGAATACCCTATTTCCAGGCATTGAAAAAACCATATTTTTGGGTTTTTTCGGGTTTTTTTTCTAGGTATTCGGGTATCGATTGGATTTTTTAAGTGGTTGCATTTTTTAGGAGTATTTTTTCGGGTATTTTTAGGTATTTTTCGATTACAGATCAGGTATTGAAAAAACCGATACGGGTATTGGAGAAACCAGTTCCGGTTTTCATGTAATGCTGGGTACAAATTGGGTCCGGTTCGGATACGGTTTTGGTACCGAAATGCATACCTTATCTGTACCCTATGGATAGGGTCAAGTACGAGTTCGGGTATTAAAAACCCGGATATACAAAAAACCGGTTCCCGTCTTTTTTTGTTCCGGTTCCGGGTTTTTGCCGCACCCATATATATATTACTACCACTACATTGCTATTTACGGTTTGGCCCGAGTTGTGTTTGTTGGGCCAAAAGGAAAGCTAAATAAATATCTTAAATATGCTAGAATTTGTGTTTGTTGGGCTAGATTGGCCCAAGCCCAAAACCACGTTTCAGGATATAACCATAAATAAATTAACTCTTAATTTACCCAAACCCAAAAAATATATAATAGTTACTTATTTGTTTTATTAGGTAGGTAAAAATATTTAATTTTGGTGGCTAAAAAATGTCGTCTAAGGGCAAAACACGAAGACGGCTAATAGTAAAAAATAAATTAGGTAAGTAAAAATATCTAACTTTGGCGGCTAAAATATGACAGCTAAGAGAGAAATGAAGACAGCTAAGAGACAAAATAAAATGTGAGTCGGCTAAATACTTTATTTAGTAGTTAAAGTATTTAATATGACGGCTAAATGAAGACGGCTAAGACAGAAAAACAAGAAAGCCAGCTAAGTATTTAATTGGGTAGGTAAATATTTTAAACTTTGGCGGCTAAAAATAGACAGCTAAAAGGGAAAAAAAGACGGCTAAGTGAAGCTTTAGCCTACAAGTCGAGTTGGAGCCGACTAAGAAGGAATATATGGAGCCGTTTAAGTGAATAGACACATATCCCGAATCCAACTAAGAGTCAAGGATGCCCGCTAAATGACCAGAGAAGTAGGCTAAGTTTAGCCGTCTTTGACACGTGTCGAATTTTTATAGGTTAAAAGTGGGTCCCGTTTACTTTTCACAAAATTCCAGGCCCATAAAGTGACGGCTAAGGCTTAGCCAGCTTCGCTAATGTGTCATTTATTTATTGAACAAAAACTTAATGTTTGGATGGATGTAGGCTAAATTAGACATGTCTATTTTAGAAATTTTTGAGTCAAAGTTATATGGTGTTCGATTTTCTTGGGTTCCGTCTTTGACACGTGTCGAATTTTTATAGGTTAAAAGTGGGTCCCGTTTACTTTTCACAAAATTCCATGCCCATAAAGTGACAGCTAAGGCTTAGCCAGCTTCGCTAATGTGTCATTTATTTATTGAACAAAAACTTAATGTTTGGATGGATGTAGGCTAAATTAGACATGTCTATTTTAGAAATTTTTGAGTCAAAGTTATATGGTGTTCGATTTTCTTGGGTTCGATTAACACTTATAGTGCTTTAAGAGATCCTGAAAAGACGACATATAACTGACCATGACTAAAAATTCTTTAAACTGTTGTTCTACACTAGAAATTATGTACTGAAAACTGAAAGCAATAATATAAAACTAAAAAATTAACTTGAGATGTAATATTAATACATACTATTTATATATAAGTTATAACAGATTTAAGACATTAGAGTAAAAGAGAGGAAAAATATAAATATAAAAAAAGTAACATTGCCTATGCTTGTTGAGAGTTGAATGTGAACTCATGTAGCATGCAATACAAACAGTAAAATAAAAAAAATGTTAAAAAGTGAAATAAATACATAAATAAATTCAATAAACATAATCAAAACTTTATATTCTCAAACACGCACCGAGTACACCAACACTTCATGTTCAACACAATAAACGAAAACACCGATACAAACAACTCACTGAGAATACAAATCACATATATATCATCATCGTAATGATCTAGTATGAACTCTCTTACACAATAACATGACCATAAACTACACCATAATGTGGAATGACTACGAACAGACGCTCAACAGAGAAAGAGGTCACGAAGCGAAATATCTCGAGCCAATTGATGACTCATTCTCTCTCTTCAATATAAAGACTCCAACCCGATACATAGACTATTCGCCTCAAGTAGGATCCGTGCACACTTTAGTGAGAAAACGATTCGAAAGAGGTAGAAGCGGGTACGCGGGCTAAGGCCCATACGAAAACTTAGCCGAGTATGTGGGACAAGCCCAGACGTTAGCCCACTTATCCCAACTAAGCAAACACCAATCACAGCTTGAGGCTTGAGCCCATTATTCCAAACAGTACAAGCTCAATATGCAAAAAAATATATAAATTGACAACAAATAAACCAAATTATAAAGCTGACTACAAACCAACTAATCACTATGAAAACATGTTTAATTCGTAATCTTTTGTTGTGTTTTTCCTTTTCTTTGGTCTTTTGTGTTTTGTAAGCTTTCTCCAGCTTAGCTTCTTGCTAGTTTTAAATTTTAATCACTGATGCATAACTCGGGTTTTTCTAATACCCGATTCTGGGTATGGAACCGAGTTCGGGTATTGGAAAATCATGTATTGACCATACCTGGGTCGGGTTCGGGTCCGGGTATTTTCTAAAAACCACTCTATGTACACAGGTTCGGGTCAGGTATAGAATCGGATATTCTAAAACCGGGTATTTTAATACCCTATTTTTGGGTGTTGAAAAAACCATATATTGGGTTTTTTCCAGATAATTTTCGAGTATAAATTGGGTTTTTTTAAGGGAATTCATTTTTTTGGGGTATTTTTAGAGTATTACCGCCTTACCAGGTACAAATCGGGTATGAGTTTTAATACTAAAATGCGTACTCTATCTGAACCAGACACGTAAGATCAGGTACAAGTTCGGGTACTGAAAACCCATGTATAAAAAACCCGGTTCAAGGTTTTTTTCAGGGTCCGGTTCTTGATTTTGGTTTTTGTGCGGCTCTAGTTTTGTTCAAAAACAACAAAAGTAAAAAAGAGAGATGACGTTTGAAAGTGCTATGGAAAACCATTCAAAATTAAATTCATATTTCAAAAAGTCTTAAATTCCACTTAAATCAATAATCCTTTTTTTTTGGACAACATCAAATTTAAATATTTAATCATCAATCCTTTTTTTTTTTATTACTCTTTGGCTTTCATTTAACAATAAATTTTGCTTCTTTCTTTTTTAACCCCTAATTCTAAATATTTCAAAATATGCTATTATTATCCATGATTATCATCTTTTAATGGATATCATAATAATTCAACGCTGGGCAGCTACATATGTACCACAAGTTCATAATTGGATTATATATTTATTTCCTTTTCTTTTTCTTTTCTTTTATAAATAAAAATATAAATATTCACCATGACTCGATTAGTGGTCAATTATTTATTCCAAATTTCCAATATATTATTAGCGTGCATTATTTTTTTCATCTCTTTTTAAAAAGCAAAATGATTTAAGACTTTTGTTTTTATATCGGTTTTGTATAAAATATACTTTAATTTTAAAGAATCTACACATAAGTGTGTTAAACTTTTTAAGATGCCTTGTCAAATTATTTTGATATCAATCATTTTTTGGTATTTTCTCATTATAGAAAAACTCATGGAAGAAAATAAAATATTGTTTTTGTATTATGTCTTTAAAAGTTAATTAAATACTTAAATGCTAAAATTATAAATTGATGTTGTGGACTAAAAATGTCCAGCTGTGAGCTTGAAGACCTGAGGCTAAGCAGCTAGTGACACCTCAACAACCCAATTTACTTTTATTACTATAAATAGTAAGGGTGTTTTTCTTGTATAAAAAAGTAGCACGTTTAAGGCCTAATTTTATCTAATTTTAAAAAGTTTCAAACTTAGGATATGTGGTTTTAGTTTTTTAACACTTATGAAATCTAACATATAAAAAGTAGTAAAAGTTGTATACTTATTGGGTGGTATCGAGTATAAATAAAATTAACATAATAAGAATATAAATAACTAAGTTAATTACAGTTTTAAACTAGAGTAATTATGTTATAAAAATTAACAATTACTTTGGTTTAAAAGTTATAATGTAATAATAATACTATAATAGTATTAACATAATTACTTTATATATTTTTGTGTTTCTCACGATGAAAATTATTTGTATTTGATCTGGACTCCTATACTTATATTTATAAAATAAAGTTCCCAAGATGAAAAATACAAAAAACTTTATCTTTGAATTTTGTCGGTGAACTCTTTATCCACAACTATATTTCTCATAAATTCCACTCGTAAAGTACTGGCAATTGTTATCTTTACTAGCATGTTGTCAATGAGTATTATCATAGGCGAAACTATGAAAGTATTCCAATTTGTGATTCCAATAAATGTTTTTACACTTGAAAGTGAAGTAATAATTTTGTAACAATAAGTTTCCAAACTATTTATGAGACAATTGGATGCAATAAAGTGAATTTTAGGCTATATGTAGTGAAGGGCTACAAAATTGAAGGATTTTCGACACGTGACGCCATGTCAACAAATGTACGAATTTCATTTTGAGGTGTAGTGGTGTTGTAGCTCTTTGTAGCCCCGCTTTTATTATTTTATTATTATTTTCAACATACACACAACACACACAAGCAACAAATCTATGCCCCCCCCCCTCTCCCTAAGGGGGGAGGGGGGTTGTTGTCGTCGAATATCGCCCAAAAAACTACACTCTGTCACCCCAATACACTTGCTCAGTTGCTCTTATACTTAGAAGTATGTTGAAGCTTAAGTATGAAAACTGATAATTATATAATTACTTATATTGATTTTACATATTTATAAACATGTGCATTGTGTACCCATTTGTTTGTGTGAACATATCGACAACAAACTATCTATTTTCTTTGTGGGAGATTTGTTACATGGTATGCATACAACTCATTAATATCGTGGAAGAATCAATGTGAACATTCTTGTTGTAATGTTCATAAGTATATACATTGCATGAGAAAGATAAACATACAGTACATAACGAAAACCTAAAAATTGATAAGACAACACCATGCGAAATTTTGAATCGTACCAATATCTTTACATTTTTGTTGTTGCGTTATTTCAGACTTCCACACAAGCACAAATTCAACCTGGTGGCTCTGTTGTGGATATAATAAAACATAGCGATATTAGATTTGTTTAGAGTATCACAGTCATAAATCATTATAAATATACATCAAATGTCGTATAGCATTTTTGTAACTGTTGTATTTTATAATAAAAGTTTGTAAATTTATATACCATTTGTTGTAGTCACATGACGATATTATAACTATTAAATTCTACTATAAAATGAAGGTAAAAGATTTAATACAAAGGTTTCTCGTCATAGAGAGTGTAAGAAGGAATATAGATAATTGATTTTTTTTTAAATCAAATTGGTGGTCACATAAGTGTAATTACAGAACTTAGATCACAAGCGATCGTTGGTTTTTTCAAGTTCCTCGACTTTTTTAAAATGTTAATAATTTTTATACAATATTATTAAATTAAAAAATACACAATAAATCAGTCTTTTTCATACGTAATTATTTTTCATCATGTATAAAAATGTAATTTTTATGCGTAATTTAAGTTTCACATTTATAACTACATCACCACATTAAATTTATATGATAAAAAAAATTGTATGACTAAAAGCCTTTATACAATACCTTACTCATAAAATATAATATCTAAAGCATTTTATTAATATTTTGATGGTCTTGCTTTAATATCATTTCATCTTTGACTTATAATCTTCTAATAAGAATCTAAAATTCCACAATTGTCAAACGAAATATTACCTTACTAACTCAAGGCATTAATATTATTCTAACAAATAATCCAAAAAGTTATAATTTTAATAAAAGAAACTTAAAAAATTGATTAGATGGTTGAAGAGGATTTGATAAGTTGTGCCATTGGTCAGCAATGGGTGGAAAAGAAATATGTTTGCACGTGTTTTTGACCATATAAATCTTTCCATGAATATTGAAAATGATATTATCTTTTTTAATGCTTTATTTCATTAAAACAAGACATCATAGCCCAACTTCTTTGAATTATCAATTCAAAACATTTAATCATATATAAAAAAAGATTACATATTTTTACATTTTTACTACTTATAAAATAACTAGGTTACAAAACCTGTCTTATTGTGGCGCGTAGCAAGTTCTGTCAATATCGGTTATGTTTGTACAGAAATTGGTAACGATGATAAACCTAAAAAGGTAACGCCCAGAATAGCATAGGCACTCGTATAATTTATGGATAAACAATATTTAAAATGACATGTAGTCAGTTGTTAAAACCCGCACGATACGACTGCGAGTCAATGCAAATTTAGTCGGTATCTGGTTACGGCGCCGAAACTAAACCAAAAAAATAATTCGTCATGTCCAAATCCAGCAATTTAACGTATTTAGGGGAAAAAACAAAATTCAAGTGTTATGGCGCGAATCAACGCGAATTTGGTTGGTATCGAGTTACGCACACTAGCTAAACCAAAAATAAAATGGTCAACGCCCGATACAAGAAAATATATATATATATATATATATATATATATATATATATATATATATATATATATATATATATATATATATATATATGGCATATTTAAATAACCAACACGGAGAGGGGGAGGTGTACCAACACAATCTCGGTCGGTATTGACGATGGTGACACTAATTCATAAACATAATAAAAAATTATTAATGTTAAAGAAAAAATATAGAAGTTTTTCTAAAGAAAATTAGTCTTTAATTTTTATCTTATAATAATAATAATAATAATAATAATAATAATAATAATAATAATAAAATATACATGATATATTGTTAACTTGCGATATGTAGAATATATACGAAGATAAAGACGTGTGGACGTATTTGGAATAATAAGTATGTACGAAAAGGTAAAAAGATATAGTAGTACCTTTATCCTTCATTAAAACGTGATAATCCTTCATTAAAACGTGATTAGAATGAAGCTTGCATACTAGTATGCATGCCCTTTTCTTAATCCCATATTTGATTTAATGTTTTATTGTATTCTTTTGAATTTTGAATTGATGTAATTTTTTGGGGTGTGGTCGTTACTTTCCTATTTGGGAGAGGCTGCGTTATCGTATTTGTTATTGTATGATTTGTTTATAAAAGTTGATTGTTTGAAAAAAATAAATTAACGATCGATCTATAGAGATGATAAAATAGATCAATTATGATTGAATAATTTGTCTAAAAAGACTATTAGTAGAGGTAGGCGGCTATTGTTAGGTTGAACCCCAAAACCTTTGTATTATTATGTTTCTCAAGCTATAAATAATTAACTTAAAATACATAAATTTAAAAACTACAATATAAAAGCTATATAAATAATTAACCTAATATACATAATTTTGAAAATATAATATAAAAGATTTTAAAACTTTCTAGATATTAGGCGTGTAATACATAATTCGATATTAAGTTGAAAATTTCAAAATCTTATAAACTATTGTAAATTTTATTTTGGCTATAATACTTAAGACTATTATTTAATTGTCTACCATATTTTATCATTAAATTAACGTATAAGTTTATTGTAAGGTTTTTATAATTCTTTACAAAGTTAAGTCTCTAATGAATATGATCACACACGCAGTATTCAACACGTGACATAAAATTATTTACAAAGCAAAGTCTTTATGGATATGATAGCGTACACACGGTTTTCAATATGCAATATACAATTCTTTACAAAGTTAAGTCTCTAATGAATATGATCACACACGCGGTATTCGATATACAAGTAAATCGTCAAAATCATGTACTAATCTTTTCTTTCTATTTTATATAATAATAAAGTGGAATTCCTTTATGAGTCAAATTTGGCATGTTATTAATTATATTAAAATAAATGCAGTCTTTTCCCACCTGATTCCTTAAGTTTTTAGACCATCTTTTGCATGTGGTAATTTAACTACTACTTAATTAATGACTTAATCCCATGATCGCATATCCACAGATCTCATTCCTTTTCGTATCTTTGAATTTTCAAGGAAAGCAAATAAGTCTTAACTTGAAACGGTCTAACTAAATAATTATACAACGTCAAAATCAGTATGAACAGTTAGTATCCGTTTCAGAAAGACTCAGTCGGGTATTGAAGATAGTTTCAATTTTCAAACGTTGTTAAGTAAAAGTTGTAAAACATTATTTTTTTAGTATAGTAATAACACTACAATCTTTTGAAAGCTTGGTGATATATTTAAAAATTATTCAAATAATATAACATATTATATAGAAAAATTGTATATGGGATGACCAACATAGTCAAAATAAAAAGTGTTGTGAATATGAATGTAAAGTGTAGATATAGGGACGTGGCAGTCCTCAATAATCATTAAAAAATATTGAATCGAAGGTGAAAAAAAGGTTAGACATCAAGTAATTTTTTTTAATTGAATTTAAACAATTAAATTTTTAAATAGACTTATTAAGTTATTGGGTTATAAATTGGCTATGTAATTTTTTTTTAAATTGATTTAAATGAATTAAGTAATTGGTTTAAACATTATGAATACATATTATTAAAAAAAGAAATTACATTTTTTTTAATCTCGACATGCTGGGGTGATTAGGCCGAAAACAATCCCGCAGCCCTGTGGCAGTGTCTCGAGTATCATAGATATACAAACAAATATATTGAACAACATAAGATATGTTTGGTAGAATTAAAGATCATGGAGCTTCTACAAAAATAATAAACAACAACATATGTTTGGTAGAATTAAAGACCGTAGAGCATCAACAAAACTTATACAAGATGAAAAAACGTAAAACACCAACAAGACTTATTAGAAAGAGGTCCACAGCTAAAGGCTTTGTAAGTCCAACATGAAAGTTGGTTACACCAAAATGGTCCATGGCTTATATTGGACATATTGTGAGTATTCATGTTTCTAATGCATATCTTGATTAAGACAAAACATACTTGATTTGTAATAATAATAATAATAATAATAATAATAATAATAATAATAATAATAAAGACTGAGTTATAGCACCGCAAAAATCAGGGAATGTTATTATGTATATATTATTACTACTAGCTTTTAAACCCGCGTATTACACGGGATTTGTCAAATGATAAAATAAGATTCATTATTTCATTTGTGATTATTAAATTACTTATAAATTAATTAATGTAGATTTAATAGAAAAACAAACGGAACTAACGAAAAATACTTAAATAGCATGATTTTAATGGAAACGTCATGTGCTGATTTGCAAGAAATTTAAAAAATGTATTAAAGTTAAGTAGTTGATTAAACCTCAGGTATGAAAATGACACTTAATTCAACAATGTATAAAATCCACACTATGTTATAACCCACTTGATTAAATAGTTTTGACCCATGACCCATAGATAGCTAGAATGAATGAGATAAGAAATTAGGAATTGCAAGAAATATAGGCTTGACACCTAATTTTAACATTTTCTTTTATTAATATTGTAAGATAAGATACTTGTAAATGGGTTGATATTAGTAATGACATGATTAACTGAAATTAAATGTTTATTATTATTATTATTATTATTATTATTATTATTTTCTTGAATAGCGTAGTGGCTGAATTACAGCAAAATATATACATATTATTTGATTTAAAATTAAAACAAATGCCGTAATCATATATTTAAAAAAAAAACTAATCAAATACATTATTAGAAGGATTTCACATTTTTATTTTTTTTTTCATTCTAACCTTCTAAGAAGTCTAAGAAAGTTCAACAAGATTAATTTTTCTAGTATATTTTGTAATGAAAGAAGTAACCACAAAGTCCAACAATATTATCTTTTTACCAAGGACCAAATAGTCTTTGCAATGTTTAAAAGTATTGTGAAATGACCATTCACCAAGAATCACAATTCATTTTATTTGACATATCATTAATTATTTTCATTGTGTTCCAGGTATCCCACCTATCAAAACTTTATCCACTTACTTAAAATGTATGGGGATCAAATACAAACAAAAAAAATAAAAGAAAAAGAAAGTATTTTGTGAGAAATGTAAGAAGAAGTTTGATCTAATTGATTAAAAATTAAATGGTTAACACTAAGAGGTGAAGAAATCTTAATTCAGACTTAATTACATACAAATTAAATGTTACTATATGTGACCAATAACAATATCGAAAAAAGTTATTTGTGCAATATCGCACTCCAGGTGGTAGCGAATGTTTCTGCGTTTTCGCGCTCCTTAAAAAAAAGTATTGGCAGAACGCAAAAAGATTTTTAAATTTTCAAAAGTAATCTCTTAGCGTAGCCAACGGTGGAGCTAGAGGTGGTCAAAAAAACCGGTCCTCGAACCGGTTTGCCGGTTTAAACCGGAAACCGGTTTTTAAGAAAACCGGTTTTTTGTAAACCGGTTTGACCGGTTTACAAACCGGCGGTTTATATATCGGTTACACAATTTGGAGCCAAAACCGGTTTTATAACCGGTTATAAAAAAAACCGGTTTTTTTTAATAACCGGTTATTAAAAAACCGGTTTTTTTAATAACCGGTTTTTTAAAAAACCGGTTAACCGGTTTTTTTATAAACCGGTTTTTGACCGTTATAAAAAAAACCGGTTAACCGGTTAAAAACCGGTTTTTTTCCCGTTGATTAACGGCCATATAGCCGTTTTTTATAAGTTTTGACCGTTTTTTTTTTTTTTCCCCATTTTACCCCCACAAACATCTATATATAGCTTAGGTTGGGTATTGGTTAGATCACACTCGATTATACAACTCCAAACGCTCTAAACGTTTATTACATACGCGATTATTTTGTTATCTCACGCTCAATTATACCACATTACCACTCCATACGCTCTTATTTCGTAGTCGATTATCATGGCCTCCTAAAGTGCTGCTTCATACGTCAACATGGGTGCCTCGAACACGGGAGAAACGGTCGTTCGGGTCATCCCCACGAAACGAAACCAAGATGTTTGGCAACATTTCGACCTATGCGAAATGTCTAACGGTACCCAAAAAGCTCGATGCAAACATTGTTTGAAGTTTTATGGCAAAGATGCAAACTCCACTTTAAGAGCGCATGTACAAAGGCCCTTTTGCAAGGCCTTGAAGGACGAATCGGGAAGTAGTTCGCAGCCGGAGATGACGAATCAAGGAACGGTGTTTACGTACGACCTTGAAGCGGTACGTCAAAAGTTTTCAAACTTTGTGATTCAAAATACACTTCCTTTCAACCACTTCGACAACCCTCAATTCACGGAGATGATGCAAAAGTATGTTCAACCACGCTACCAACACGTAAGTCGTTCGACCCTTAGAAGAGATTGTCTTAAAGCTTGGAAAAACGCTAAATCCGAACTAATTTCATACTTTTCAAACTTACAAACTGGTGTAAACTTAACAACGGATGTGTGGTCGGTACCTAATGGTTCGCCCGACTCATACATTTGTGTGACAGCTCATTGGGTTGACCCCGGGTCGTGGCAAATGATGAAACGAACCGTTGCGTTTCAATTGTTTGATTACCCGCACACGGGTAGAAATATTTTTAAACTCTTGGATAAAGTCATTCGACAATACAAGATTGAAGATAAAATCTTTTCAATTTCGTTTGATAACGCGTCCAACAATACGGCCGCGGTTGGCCATTTAAAATTAAAGTATAAACCTATTTGTGATGGAGCGTTTTTTCATAGCCGATGCATTGCACATATTATCAACTTGGCCGTGCAAGATGGGTTAAACGTGATCGAAAAGCAAAGAAACAATTTTAAAAGAATGTTACGAGATGTTTTTAGCAACAATAAAACATTTTCAAGATACAAAAAGTTTTGTGATGAAGCTAATTGTCAATGGTTGGGGCCCAATTGGGATTGTCCAACAAGATGGAACTCGACTTGTGATATGTTTGAGAAAGCCATCCAACAAAAAGAATCACTAATTGCGTTTCATCAAATAATGTCAAGTAGGGGTAAATGTGCACCGTACGATCCTAGAAACTGGTTATTGATTGAGATCGTTACGGAGGTCCTTCAAATTTTTAAATCTTGCACAACTAGTTTATCCGGGGTTTACTATCCAACAAGCCCCATTGCTTTACCAAAAATTGCTGTCATGTGCACAAAGTTGAGTGAACTTCATTGTAGGGGTGCACCTTATTTTGATATGGGTGTAAAAATGAAAGAAAAATTTAGAAAATATTTTCAACCACTACCCGCTGTTTTGACATGTGCTGCTGCGTTAAACCCTTGCATAAATGTTGGTGGTGTTGAAGCTTTAATAGAAAAAATTTGTGATGAGCTAGAGTTAAACGACGATCAAAACCCCTATTATAACCAAACTTTAAAGAATGCTTTCAACACCACCTTGTCTAACATGTATGATGTTTACCTTACAAAATACGGGTCGTCTTCCCAAATTCATGACTCGTTAAGAGCTGTTGCCCAATCCCAATCCCAAACCGACCTTGAAATGGGGATGTACTACATGATTTGGGAAGACGCCGGTAAACGTCAAAAGGTAAACACCCCAAGCAGTGAACTTGGAAGGTATGGTGGTACCAACTTTGTGAAACACATGACTCCAGATGAATTTAGAAGTCTTGATTTGCTAGCTTGGTGGAGAGGTAAGGAGGATGAGTTTCCGATCCTCGCCGCCATGGCCAAAGATTTACTAACGGTCCAAGCTTCCACGGTAGCTTCGGAGTCTGCTTTTTCTGTTTCTGGCAGGGTTATATCGATTAGGAGGACTCGACTCACTCCACCAGCTGTAGAGATGTCTATTTGCTACAAGGATTACTTGGACGCTTTAGATAGGGCACAACATCAACGCTCACTCGAGGGGGAAATGGACTATGAGGCGGGCTTGTATGAAGACGAGGTCAATCAAGGACACACTCAACCAATGACCGATGAAGAAGCCGCGTACGACGATTACCTAATGAATAGCTCGGGATCGGGTAGCGATGAAAATAATGAGTAAGAAACAGCAAGTTGTTAATGTAATCGTGTCTAAGCATTCTTTAATGTTTGTATTTTTGAGTTACGAATATGCGATAACGATTTAATGTTTGTATTTTTAATGTAAAAGCTATAAATGAAAGTTATGTATTTTTGAGTTACGAATATGCGATAACGATTTAATACTTGTAGTTACCGGTTTGCCTTGTAGTTACCGGTTTGTTTATACTGTGAAAAAATAATGGTTATTTAAAAAAAAAAAAAAAAACCGGTTAACCGGTTAGACCGGTTATTAAAAAACCGGTTAATAAAAAAACCGGTTTATTAACCGGTTCTAACCGGTTCACAAACCGGTCGTAACCGGTTTGACCGGTTATGGTTTTCATGCACAAAAACCGGTTATTAACCGGTCCGGTTATTAACCGAACCGGTTTTTTTTCCAGGACGAAAAAAACCGGTCCGGTTAATAACCGAACCGGTTTTTTTAAAAAAACCGATTTGTGCACCTCTAGGTGGAGCCAATTATTTAATTGGCCTTCGGCTAGTAAATTTATAATTATATTAGTTAAAAAGGATTTTGTAATTCTAATTTAAAATTCTTAAAGTTTATATTGTAACTAAACAAAAGTTTTAACTATTTTTTATAACATCTTTGAGCGTGCCAACAACGATCAAAGATTATTTTTGAGAATTTAAAAAACAAAAAAAATTTGAACATTTTATTGAGAAAAGTTGAAACATCGAAACATTTGTTGCCACAGAGAGTTTGATATGACATAAGAAGGTTTTTTTTTTCTCAATGTAATTATCGTATCAACTAAAGTGTTCATGTCAAGTGTGTTTTTGCTCAAAGATTGAAAGGTGGACACAAAATATAAAAGGACTTGTATAGTTGAGGAAGCAACCATTCAATTTGTTTATTTTGAATATTTATATTTTTTTTTCCTTTTTTTTAACGGTTAACAAATAGAAGGTACTTCGTATGTGGTGACCTAATAGCAAGAAGCCATCGTCTGCTAGCCCGATCTAGCTGTATGGGGCTCTTAAGCCCCTCCAAATTATCTTCAGTCCCGATGAAATTAACTCACCCTCCGAATGCCCATTGCTGGTAAAACTCAGGCGTCCTCAGGATTGAACTGGAGATCTTAAAGATCATAGTCTTTCTTCATTGAGCCATCAATGACCCCCCCCCCCCCCATCTAAAAGTGTTATATGTGAGGATTGAACATGAGTCTCCATTGAGAAACGTCCCAAGCAGGGCCGGCTGGTGGGTTCGTGAACCTAGACGATCGGCTAGGGCATAAAATTTTTTTATACGTATTTATATTTTTTAATTTTTTTTATAAAATAGGTATAAATCTTAATCATCTTATTAGATATTGGTTCCAATTTTTTTTACCATCCATAACCCGTTTGAGGTATTGGGTATACATGTCTTTTTATTTCATTACTTGTTAGGGCTTACAGATCTTTTTATTTTAGCTCGATCAAAGCATTTAAATTCTCGAAAACGACCTTCAACCCAATTTTCCTACCACTGCAACACATTAGAAATGATGGATATTTATATTATATCATAAATTCATAACACTTTATTTTAGTTTAATTTAATTTAATTTAAACAGCCGCCTCTCTTTATTCAAACACATTAATACTAATTAATTCAGCCACCTTTATAATACCTTTCTTCCTTCCATATTTTCTTCTTCCTCATATATCACAATCACACTGCATAAATCTCACACGTCTCTCTTCTTCTTCTTCTCTCTCTCTCTCTCTCTAAAATGGACAACTTTGCCCATGCGTTTCCCTACAACTCTTCCTCTCCATCTTCACCAACTGCTGTTTCATCACATCTGTCTTTGAACTTAATGACAGAAAATAATAATAATAATAATAATAACTACAACAATAGTTACCATCACTTAGAGGATATTGACCATGGTTTAATGAAACAACCTAATTGCAGCTCGGAGGAAGTAGGGTTGGAACATGTGTCTCCAACTACTAGTGGCTTTGGTAATAGTGAAGGAAATGATTTGAACTCTGCATCGGGATCTGGGTCCGGGTCCGGTAAGGTTCATGTTAAGAAAGGTGATAAGAAGATACGGAAACCTAAGTGCGCGTTTCAGACTAGGAGTCAAGTGGATATTCTGGATGATGGTTATAGATGGAGGAAGTACGGTCAAAAAGCTGTTAAAAACAACAAGTTTCCCAGGTTTGGTTTTTTGTTCCTTAAAAAGATTATTGATTCTATGTTATGTTTTGTGAAAATAAGAGAGATTTTGTTACTCCATCTCCAAAGTTATTGCTTCACGGATTCCCTTGTTCCATCCAAGTCGCCTAAGAAATTTAACGAGAGGTCACTTTCTCTCTCTTCCATCTACCGACAATCCATGCCCTTATATGTCTGTCTTTCCACGCGGATTTCCCGGTACGTATTTGTCTTGAACATCCTGACTAGTCCGTTTCTCTTTTTTCCTATATCAAGATGGTTTTATGGTGATTCATGAACCTCGGTTAGACCTTGTTGGGGTGATATGTTAGCTACCACCTTCTCTCTCCACACCCCCATCTTGATATGTTTCTCTTTCCTCACATCAGACCACGATTGAAACTTGTCCGTCATGACTCAATGTCTTTTTATAAGGCCAATCTTCATTCAGGTAGTCTTCTTCACCGTAACTCTTTCAACGAGCGTTCAAATATAGGAGAAGGGTCGAATCCCCAGGGACATCAATTAGAGACAACTTTATATTCACATCTTAAATACCCTCTTTCTCAAATTGATTACTTTTGATTGTTAAAGCATTACCGGACTTTTATCTATATCATGTTTTGCATTAATTAAAAGTCCATATTTTACCTTTCTTCCTAAATTCAAATCATTAAACTTTAGTTGGTATCCTCGCATGTGGTTGTTGCTCATGGGATTTGAATAAAATATTGTTTCCATGATTTATCTTCTACATGGTTTTGCATATAAATAATAATTGTTATATAACGTGTGGTACAATATATATGCCATATATAGATACATACATAAAGCTACATGTACATACATGTGTATGTATAAACAGAAGTTTGCATGAAGGTGGAAATCAGTTCATATAATTTTATCAAAGCTTTGGATCAAATACAAATGAAATTAACGTGCTAATTACGAGAATCAAATAGAGTAATTATATATACAAATAGAGAAATTATGTAATTACATCGTAGAGTAATTATTTAATTACTCTACGATGTAATTACATAATTTCTCTATTTGATTCTCACAATTAGCACCTTGATTTTATTTGTACGTTAACCTTCCTCTCTTATCAAACACATTTCTAATGAATCATAATCATATAATAGATACACGAAATAGTATGCGAGTGATGGTTAAGAGACTTGAAATCTTATAGTCTAATGTTCGAAACCTGATTCAAATAAGTTTTCCTTCTTGATGGTGTTCTCGGGTGAGTCAAGCATGCAATGTTAAAATCAGTATGGATAGCTCAGAAAGACTCACTCGGGGTAGTTCCAAGCATTATTTAAAATAAGATACATGAAATAGTTTTGATGTATTTCATGCCATAAAACAAAAAATTATATAAAGCAAATACTAACATGTAAATATACCTAAAATAAGTTTCCTTTAGAATTTCACTTATACTTTCATATAACTTCACTTCCCATTAAGCACATATTTTTTAAAAGTTACAAATTTAATTATTAGTAATATTTTTGTATAACTATTAATACAGGAGCTATTATCGATGCACGTATCAAGGATGCAACGTGAAGAAACAAGTTCAAAGGCTATCTAAGGACGAGGGAGTCGTCGTGACGACTTATGAAGGAACACATACACACCCTATCGAAAAATCTACTGATAATTTTGAGCATATTTTGACTCAAATGCAAATCTATTCTTCATGCTAGCTAAAGTTGGAAAATAAATAAAGCCTCCATTGCTAGCTATTTAGATGATTAAATTCACAATGCTTTATTTCTTGTAATCCTTTGTGTTTAAGTTTCTAATTAAACTTATGTCTTTATTTAATAATTAAAATATACCAGTTTAAGCAACTCAAATCCAAACCATATAATGAAATATGATGTATTGTAGGTGTATGTATATCTTCCTATTTTATGGTATTGTGTGATGAAGAACTGCTAAAATACAAAATTATGTTAGTTTAGATATATAGTTAAAGTAAAAGCTTCTAGATATTAAAATTCTAACTTCGATTTGTTCTCACTTTGTGCTTCACATATGCATTGAAGACACGTGCTGTACGATGTAATTTGGTACTGATTTATGTAATACCAAACTCTAATTTATACATAGAAACCTAAAACATTCTTTCTATTAACTGTATACGGCTATATGCTATTTAAATAAGGGCTTTTAGCCTCACGGTGGACGGGAGACAAGTGGGCTCTTGTCATTTGAAATGGTGGATCACAAGCTAGTCGTACTGGTTATGTCATTTGAAATGGGAGAACACCTGATGGCACGCCAGCTCAAGAGGCAAAAGTTGACACATTGTGAAACATATTAAAATGACGGATTACCTAGAAACCTAAAACATTATTTCTATTTTCTAGAAACCGTTTGTCTTCGTCCTTTTTTTTCCATTTTGAACAAAATTTCTGATACTAATGTATGTGAAATTATATTTCTTTTATAACAGTTGTGGATTTTAGTCTCATACTCTCATGATGAATAAATGTTGACGTTAAAGGTAACTTTGAAAAGTATATTGAGTTAGGCGGTCTTAAAATATAAACCATGCATGTCCTCTCCAAATAGCTATAGTAATATTTTGTAATGTTCTCACTACAAACAAACACATTATCATACATACACACATACATGCGCACACATAAATATTACAAAGTTCATTATTTTTCAATGATCAATTGAACGTTGAAGCGCGGCCACATACTTATTTGTGAGCTCCATAGTTTCAAACTCTCGCTACAAATGGTTATGGCAGACGTACCCGTGCAACGCGGGGGCCTGCTCATCTATCGACCACCACACCCGTCTCTAAGTGCCAGAAACGTATAGCAAATACTCTAATTAAGAAACTAAACCCAAATGTGTTAATCATGATATAATATTTTAGATAATAAATTTTGACCCCTTGATCATAATTTTTATCTTTGTGTGAGTTTTTATACTTCACTTATTTAGTTACTTGCTAGAAACATTAAACAAGTAAAACATGTTGTTTATAACATGTGTTTTTTGAGACTACTTTTTATGCTTATGTTGTATAATTTCTAAAAATGGTATACATGAATTAAAGTACATATAAGTTACAACTAAAAAACTATATATATTAAAATTGTGTGTCCTATAGGGTAGCTAGGTGTGTAGCTAGTGGACCAAACTCACTTGCGGCCTTATAGTTGTAGGCTAGATGACGGCTCATGTCTTAAATTGTTGTAAATGTTGCCATACTTTATGTTCTAAGACTCGTATATATGTTATATTTTACCAACATTCGGTTCTAGAAATGACTGCTTGTGGGATCAAAATAGATTAAGCGCACATTAATAACTGGTTTACGGTCGGTTTCTATAGTTGCTTAAACCTTTTTTTCACTTTTTCTTAAATATTTTTGTATTTGATATATATATATATATTTTGTAAATAAAAACTGGCATTATCTGCCATAATCTTTTAGTAATACTAATTGTTGTTACATAGACGCAACTATGTAAATCTTCGATGAACGTATGATGTATTTGTTTCTTTTTTGAAAAGCCAGTAATTTATAAGGAATAAAGAAAACAACTGGTACACCTAGTAAGAAACTAGGAGGTCAACAAAACAAAGAAGTCCAAACATACCAAAAAAAAAAGAAACACAACAAGAAACTGAAAAAACAACCGAAAGAAAAACAAATAACGGAAAATTCACGAAATTAAACTTGCACAAACTCTTCCAATCCAAACTCGATCCAATCTAAACTCGATCTTTTACTCCTACGTTTCACCCAACAAAACGAAATAGCTTTTCTGTCACCACTTACTTTTGTCAACCAAAATGGTTTGGTAATAATAATAACCATGTCATTTCTTTTTTTTTTTCAAATCGTCCATAATGTTGTCACCAAGATCGCTTGCATCACATCTCCCTTCTCCTTATTTGTCTGTAACCTTGCTGGAATGTTAAAATGTCATGAATTATTATTATTATTATTATTTTTACAAAAAGGCTAAACTCTTTTCATTAATCACAAACAATTAATTACAATAAAGTGACGGATAAACGAGCAACAAGCTACGCCACAACCTCTTTTTGAATAGCAAATCCAATGAAAGTATAACCGACCAAACCATTGTCGTAATATCACAAATCTGTCAAATCACATTAACCATAACATGTAATTACTTTTTTATTTCTTTAAGTAAAAGTCTTGGCGTCTTATTATTAAAGAGACATTAAATACAGTGGAATTCAACAAAAACTGATAAACTAAACACTATAAAACACAACATAAAATAATCAAGTTAATATTTAAATACATTGAAATATAAAGCTACCTCTTAAAATAAATTATAACTTATAAAAGTCAAAAATCAAAACTGTACATTGATACTAGGTTCTTTGCAGGCCCCATCCAATTGTCAAAATCTTTGACTCTCTTTGGTTCAGTGATGCCCTTTATGACAACCACAAAGATTTAATTGATTCAAGCACTAATATCATCATCAATGGCAACTTCAAAAACGCCATAGGCTCGGGTTGAAACATTACGCTTTAGAAAAAAAGAAAGTGTCAAAATGACTACACCCGTCATATTTGTTTATATATGACTTGTGGTGGTGGTGGTGGTGTTGGTGGAGATGACGGCAACAATGGTGACGATGACTGGCAGACAATGGCACTTGGTGCATTTAGCACATTTGGGCGTATTCTAAGTTAGCAAACTTTATGAAAGTGATACCAACAACTGGCCAAGTATATAGATATAAATGTAATAGGCCACGATAAACGTTCAAACAAACAAACCGTAAATAATCTGTTTTTGAATAATGGGTTATGATTGGCATATGCCTAACCATGATTAGAGCATAGGCTACACTAACTGTTATCATACTTGTAGCCTAATTTGCCTAAAGTTAGATGATTTTTGCTGAACACTTTATTTACTAGCTTTTCGCTTGTTTATTTTTATAACCGTATTAAAAACAATGGCCCGGACATCCGGATTACATATCTCCCCTCTTTAAATCGCATATATTACGTATTTACACATTTCATTTAAATCAACTAATTAAATGACTATCGTGCCCCTTTTCTTTTCTTTTTTTCATTGCTTCTTTAGTTTTTCATCTTCATCGCTCATTTTCATCTCGCCGAAAAGTACCTCCATTAGAAAATAGCCAAGCACCCCAAGTAGGTTGTCACCGCTTCCCTCCCATACGCCATAAAAACAATTCACCAGATCTAGTAAAACGAGGGTGGATCTGAAACACCGATTCAGGATGAATTTTCGATTCACGATCTAGGAAAACGATCCACCCACCTCCGGCAACCTAGCATGGTGCATATCAACAACAAATGGGAAGGGAGGTGTGGCGGTGGTAACTGGTGACCTAGTTTAGGTTTAAAAAGGGCATTTTTATCTTAAAGCATAATTTTATAAAAGAAGGGATATGTGTAATTTAAGTTTATAATTGAATATATATGTAATTAAGTTATTTAGAAAGGGGATTATAATTCCCCTAAATTATTTAACTAATTAGTGGTTATAAATTGTAAGGGGTAATATTGCGGGGAGGCGGGAAAGTGGGCTATGGGGGTCACGTAGACGGACCTAGTGAAGATGCTAAGTTTTTTAATATTTTGTATGCCGTCTATAATTGAAGTAGTTGTTATGCTTGTTATATACATATGAAAGTATGAAACCAAGCCATCCAGCTATCGTTTTAGGCCCAGGACTTATCAGCAGTGTTGTAAAAATCACTAGTCGCTAGTCAGGCGGTGGGGTGAGGACTAACGATTAATCGGGATTAATCAGATCGCACTTTAATGCATAATTTTCAGTTTTGTATACACACGTACATATTTTTATATTTAATTTTCAGTTTTATATATACACAAATACATTTTGGCCGGAAATTTGCTGGAATCTCACTGGAAATCGCTAATTTTGGCTGGAATCTCGCATGAAACTGTCGATTTTAGCCAGAACTTTTTCAGAAAAAGCCGACTAAGTCCTATTATCCTGATTTTGGTAGGATTTGATCATTGACCGATTAATTGGCCGATTGGCCCGAAATCAATCAGTGGGGTAGGGACTAGCGATTAAGCAGGAATTAATTGGCGCATAGTCTGGATTTTTACAACACTGCTTATCAGTATAGAAGCCGTTTCTCTATAGCAAGATGAAAACCCGAGGTTTTTTTTGGTTAGAAGCGGAGCACCTTCTGTAACTACTTGAAGGTTTTGTTTTGTTTAATAATGCCATGAGACGGCGATTTGGAAGAAGTAATGGTAGGACCATGTGTAGTGAGAGAGAGTTATGGATAAAGTTATAGTCCATAACTCTCCCCTACACCGCCCCCTCAAAGTTATGTACATAATTTTGAAGGGGAGACATTTTGTGAGAGAGAGAGAGAGAGAGAGAGGAAGAGGTGTAATGATTGCATGACAGTTATGGACTTTTTACCATTACACCACTCTTTTACAAAACTCTCCAGTGCTAACTGGACAGCCACGTGTCGTAAAACGCCTAAATGTTGAAAGTTTTGTCTACGCATGGTCTAATAGGCTTGTAAAGTGACAGGTCAGGGAATGTAAGACACGTGGAAGGAATAAAGTAAAAAATCGTTCTTATGAATGGCGATTTATGGCTCGGACTACACAAATCGCATATGATAAGGATGCTTTCCTACAACTCGTCCAAAATACCATCCTCATCGCGGAACTTCTAAAATGGTTGGGCCGGCCCTGCTCGCTCGTTGTGAACCAATATGGCGTAGTTTTTTTACTCTAAAAAAGTGTTACATGTTGCTATTTACATATAAGACACGAATTATTTGCATGTACGAGCTCCCGTTATGAGAAGCACAAACGATATATAATACGTGTAAGTTGATGATTTGGACCCCTCATCCAACTTCTTATTTATGATATAGGGGGTATTTTTATAATTTGTATTACGTTTCCTTTGTCATTTTATTGTCTGTCAAACAACACAAAGTAATTTGCTTTATTATAGAAGAGTCTAACCAAACATGATAATAAAATGATGCCCGAAAACCGGAGCTGGTTCCATACCCGGAACTGGGTTTTTCCAATACTCTAAACTGGGTTTTTCAAATACTCGATCTATACCCGAAATTACCCAAAAATACCTGAAAAATACACCTAAAAAATACGACCCCTTAAAAAATCCAATCTATAATCAAAAAATACCCGGAAAAAAAAACCAAGGTTTTTTTTTTCAAATACCCGATCTATTCTGTTGATTCCCTCGATCGTATAGCGGTGTCAGCTGAACAACATCCCCAACATCCCGATCCAGATCCAGATCCCTTTGAGGGGATGCCTGAGCTTGAGATTGCTTATGAGAGGATGCCTGTTTGGGATGATTGAGGTTGATGCTGGAAATGATGATGTTGTTGCTGCTGGTGAAGAAGGAGCCGAGATGCTTGTTTGGGATGACGAGGTTGAGGCCGAAAATGATGCTGTTGCTGCTGGTGAAGAAAGAGCCGATGTTTTTGAGGGGATGCTCGCTTGGGATGATTTTGCTGATGAGCTTGAGGGCGAAAATAATGTTGCTGCTTGGGGTAGCCAACCCTTACCTTGACCTCCTTAGGATGGTCGTGCGCCACTAGCTCAACGAACTCACACAACAGATCCACAACTTCCAGCAACAGTTACAGCTACAGGGAGGACTAGAGAATGCTGACCAGGTCAACAGCCTGCTTGAAGCTGTGCCTTTCAAGGACCACCCAGAGCTTGTTTCTTTGATTCGTTACATAGCCTAACCTTTTCTAACTATTATTGCATGCCACTTATACATAAATACCACAGGCGGATGAGATATTGTTATGTTTTTACCATGATGTTATGCTTTTGTTGCTGCTATTTGTTATGTTTTGCTGTTTTCTTTTCTTTTCTTTTTCTTTTTCTTTTTTACACACACGCCCACACGTGCGTGTGTTAAACGGTAGCTTGCTTTTGGTTATTTTGGCGATGCTATCATATAGGTGGTTCCTAATCTATCTTTAACAAGACGCTCATACTTTGAAATGAATAAAAGGACCAAAGAGCTGCTGCCAACTTAGCTTCTTGAGCTTGGAGGAGGGTTTTTCGGTTGATGAACAACAACATTTTGGAGGGATTCAAGATGGCCGTTCAACACAGTTATGCATCCAGGTTTGTCTCCTCTTTTGATCCTAACATGATTGGCAAGTGGTCAATTCTTGAATGACTAGAGTCTTAGTTATATTTTAAAACAGTAATGTAATGGTAGGAATCTGAATACGTTAACTATATTGATCTAGATCTAGGAGGTTGCATGCATTAAGAATAGTCTTTGGGAGACTTTCAACCCATTTGCCCGGTTCACCTTTAGCTAACGTGTTTGATCCGTTTAAGAAATTGCACGATCTAAATTGACTCATTATGGCATGAATCACCTTTAGCTAACTTTCGTGTCGTATGTGTATGATACAAACACACAGTTGGTTTATCAAAGTTGGTTATGGAATTTCATTTCATAAACACTAAGTTCTTTAAAAAAGTCATTTTTCCTCAAATTGATTAAATAACAATATTAAGGGTGTGTTTGGGATTGTTTATTTTCATCAACTTATAACTTATTAACTTTTGAAAGGTAATAAGGTATTTGGGATTGCTTTTAATGTGAGAGGAAAAGGTTAATAAGTTACATTTTTGTAACTTATTAACTTAATGGAAAGTTATAAGGAGATAAAATAAGGAATCCCAAACACCCCCTAAATCATTTCACAAACTTATGTGATGAGAAACTTTCAGTATTGAACTCACCTTTCTAAAGCACAAGAACACGTCATGTGTTGACAACTCTTTAGATGACGTTGAATAAGACGCCATTGTAGGTTTGCTCGATAGATCCTCATTAGTCACATAACAGTTTAATCAGAATTATTAAGAGCATTCTAGTACCAATTTGTTAATGAAAACGTTGAGTGTAGTTGTTGAACTTATAGATCTGTGGAAGGAAACGGTAGCAAGAGAGACAATGATAAGGGTGAAATGAATTGGGGTTGGTATGGAAATAAGGGTTTGGGTTTAAATGGAGACTTAAACCCAAACATGGTCTGGTTTCATGCATTGGGTTAAATGGTACATGTTTACTAGGGCCACCACAATAAAACAAAATGCCTATTGGGTGATGGTATTATTTGAAAGAGATGTGATATTGATACATCAACCTCATGGTGATTGTACATGTCTACGAAAAGGATAAAATAACAGATTTTGCAGCTTATGTGGGCAACTCGTATAGAGTTTGACACACAATAACACAATTCAGACCCTATATAACACAAAAGACAAAATTATAACTAAAAAAAAGACACAATAGATCACAAAGTATAACACAATACCGAACAAAATATAACACAATGTTTGAGTAATATAACACAATATCTAGAAAAAAAGACACAATCAATGACGAAAATAAACACAATGATAAACAAAAAGACACAATGATCTTTTTCTCTCAAAAATGTTTTTTTTTTAAGAATGAGGAAGACGGGTGGAAACATTTTTGTGTTTTTACTTATTTTGTTTTTTTTTTAAATTTTGAGTTATAATTGTTTTTATTTTTTTAAGGGTTTTTTTTATGTGGCTACAAATCCTTCTTGTTTTAGAACTTGCTTATTTGCTTTTTGAAAAGCAAAATAAGTAAGAACTTGTACGAGTTAAAGCAGGCACAATTATGCGGTTAGAATTTTCTTTTAAGAGTGTTTTACAAGAATAATTTCTTGAATTCATTTTCATTTGGATAACGGTGGCGACAATGTGCCGGGCCTAAAACGTTTACATTAGGCTAAAAAGTTATTTCATGCATGTATTAGATGTGGCAAGATAACGGATCAGAGGTTGAAACGGGTCAATTTTTCACATCATTTAATAAGTAAATGACAATTTTGCCCTTTTAAAGTTTTAGGAATGTCCACAACAACTTACCTTCCGAATCAAGCAGCCAACTGAAGGGCTGTCCAATCGTTAATGTCACGAAAATTTACACCAACTCCATATTTTGGAGTAAGATAAGTCTGGTATAGTAAGTATTGATTTCGACTGATTCCTTAGGAAACCTTACTTTGTCCTCGAATCTATCTACATATTCCCGGGTGCTACCCTTCCAATCAAATTATAGATCCTAAAGATAATATCAAACCCGTTATATTCTTGAAAATGCAACACTTATAGCAAATGCACAAACCGGTTAGTGGTCAGCAGTCAAATAACTAGTTAGACCGGTTAACCGGGTCGGGTACTAACCGGTTTTGAGAACCATACCCAGTATAACCGGTTACAGGTATAACTAAACCAGTTAACTGGTAAATAGCCGGAAAAAAACAGTTTTAAAAGAATAATTAGGAAAAAAAAACAAATAATCGGTTTGTAACCTGTTTTGGAGATCAATAATATAAGCGGGTTTCTAACCGACGGTTAGAACCGTGCATAAACCGGTTAATGGTGGACCAGTTAGGATTTCGGGTTGGAACCGGTTAACCGGTTTGGCTGTGCACCTCCAGCCTATACCGAAATGAGATTTTGTTGCAATTGCATGAAAATTGTGAAAAGCAAATAAAATTAGAAAAAAAATGCTTACTCATGTCTTGAACTCACAAAGTTTGTCACTAGACTAATGCATTACTTTAAGTTTACTTTGTCAATTATAATATATCTATATATAATATTCTTTTTTTATTGAATAACTTAATTAAGCGTGGGCCCTTGCCTGGTTTTACTGGCCCACGGGCCGGCCCCGGATATCGAACCAGAGGAAATGATCAATTGCCCTCGTCCAATGTGTAATGAGTAGGGGTGTCAATCGTGTCAGGTTGGCGAGTTGACGGGTTGACAGGTTTCGGGCCGGCGGGTTAGCGTGTTGAGATTCTTCAACCCTAACCCAACCCTTATTTTTATTCGTGTCGTGTTCGGGTTGTGTTTCGGGTCAACCCATTTTACATTCATATACGAGTATGAGTAATATCTATTGACTTGGTAATAAATTAAACAATTAATTATTCTTATTCATAAAAAACTTGTTAGTAATTTGTGATAAATCTAATTGTTTTTGTGTATTTATATTTCATTCCCAATTAACAAACTTAGGTTCACATATTTAGCTTAAGATAAGAACAAACGAATGAAATAACTAGATATTAGATAGTTAGAACTAATAAAATGAAAATGTTGTTAGTAAAAAGTAGATAAAAATACTGTAAAAAGAAATTAGTTTTACTTTTAAAAGTTAATTGATATATGAAAAATTAAAATGTATGTATTTAATTTAAAATTCAAAACTTCTTATCTCTAAAATTAAAATATTAACTTCTCTAAAATTGTTAAACGGGTTAACAGCTCAACCCACTTTTTAACGGGTTGGGTTCGGGTTGACCTGTTTTTTAAACGTGTTGGGTTCGGGTTGATCTGTTTAAGAAAACGGGTCGTGTTAGCCAACCCAAAACCTATATTTTTCGGGTCGGGTTCATGTCGGGTTTCGGTGAAGCTATTTACCTTATACATGACCATTCTCACATAAAAACCAAGGAGGTAAAACGCAATCAAAATGCTAACATTTTACAGGAAAAAAACACACATGATCCAACAGCAGATAATCACTGTACAAACAAACACTAATCAGTCCATGCATAAACATTCTACTTTAATAGAATAACAATGTGCAAAATAAGCCATAACTAATTTACTATAACTAAAACCATAAAACACATTATCACAAATCCATCCAAGATTTAATCTCTTAACAATCATGTTCAACCTTAAATTACATGGCACCGAAAAGATTACTTATCGTTAGTTTCTCACAACGATTAATAGTCGTGCTAAACTCACTAACCTCAGCCCTGAGATGAAGAACACCATCAACGAAAAAATCGCTAACGTCTCCAATAAACTCAGTCCACGGAACTCCAAACAAATTTCGGGTCCCAATTCCCTTTTTATGCTTAAATGTATAACATCCTCCGTAAACACTAACAAACTCGCTACTGCCCTTACACCTTGCTGCAAATTCATAGTTAAATGCAAAAGGAACCAACTCTTTGTCCCCTTGATCCATACATATATGAAACCCGAAACTTTCTGCGTTAGCACATCGGGCCGTTAAGAGAAACCATTGATGATCGCGTGTGCCCAAGTTAAACAATTCAGAACCAACACCCCCCGATGGAAATAAGCGTGCACACACATCACGTGTCAAATCAAAGTACACCACACGACGTGGACTTGGGTGTTCAAATTCAACCATCTTAATGGGCAGGCTTTGGTACACCCGCTCCACAAACCAACGATTTATAATGGAGTTTTGGTGCCTGGTGCATCTATGCTGCGTGTTTGGGATCTCAGCTTTGAAAGAGAGTGCTTCATTTACTACCTTTTTAGCAAATTCAGGGTCGAACTCCTGGCAACTGAGGACTTGTGTAATCTTTCTACGCGTCATGAGAGGGTAACGAATAAACTTTGCAAGACGAGTTGCGATGATTTCACGATGCTCCTTTTCGTTAGGGTAGTGGGCCTTGGCCCACTTGAGGACAAAACGGTAAACCATGTCTTCTGAGAACACGCGGAGGTCATCACTAGCTATAATTTCCTCGACAGCAGCAAGTGGCAATCCAAGAATCGCATCATTAAACCTGCCATTGTTAAGAAAATATCAGATTATTCACTAATAAATAAATATTTTGGATTTAGCTTTGAGGAAGCCGAGTTACTCGGTTATGTCTTTGGAATGGACAGCATAGAACTGCTTGGCCGCAACAGTTAGTGGCTGAAATGCTTTGGCTGTTAAGATAGTGGAAGGAAGATCAAGATAAACTCGTACAGATTCGGGTGTCATCGGCAAAGTTCTTAATAAGCGGCTGCAATGTCTTATGCAAGAAGCAACTTCAAACTTGTCAGCAGCTATTAGCACATCAAGCACCTCAGGAGCGGTTGTAACCGTCAATTTTTTGCTATACATAAACTTCAGTAGTTCCGTGAAGGCAGCTTCCTCTGTTCAAAAACATACACATTTATAAAACTATTAAGTTACAAATGCATAATAGCATAACGTAAAACCTTAGTACTACAAACCTGAAGCATTGATTTGCAAGGGTACATAGCGTTGTGCTGACTCTCTCATCCCATTTGAAAAGAGCTGCGTGAAGAACCAACGGATGACTTAACATAATGAATAAAGAAAAAATTCAGAGTCCATTTTAACATTGAGAAATCAATCAACCACCTTGCGGAAAAATGGACTTCTTGCAGCTAAAACCGGAGAGCTAACAAAAAAGGCAACATCTCTAACTGTATATTTGAACAAACAATCCAGAGCATATAAACAACAATATTTTGATTAACTTTTAAAAAAACTAAAACTTGTTAGAACAAGAACAACAACAAACTGTTTAGTTATAGAGTCAACCCTAAACCTAGGGGTGGCAATGTGACCCATGGGTTGAACGAGTTGTAAGGCTATGTTGGGGGCTCGAGTAAGAAAAAAGTGTTGCCACATAAGCGACACGTAGGCACACTTTTTTCTCACCCACAAATGCACAGAAGGTGTGTAATGGGACGAGCTTTGCTGGGGCTTAGTGATTAGACTAGGATAATAGCCCGTGTTATACGCGGGTGGAAAACATATCAATAAACAATATAAAATATAAACTACGCATTCAGTCAACACAAATATTTGACATAATTTTTTTACCCTCAGATGCTACAAAAGATGATAAACTATATCTATAATATAAAAAGAAAATACTTTATAAATAAACAATGCAATGAATAAGAAATAATATAACATAAATGAACCATTAGACCTGAAAAAAAATAAAAAACACATATTAGTAAAATATTTTGTAATATTAATTGAAAACTAAGTTTACAAATACACACCAACTTTAAACTGTATCACATTAAGTTTTCGAAAATCTCTTTTTAAACAGATTTATTTAATTTTTTTAAATGTTCCTAATTGTTCTAAAGAACGTTTTTTTTCTTTTTTCTTTTATAGTGTTTTTTTGTAAATAATTTTCAGAGATAGCTATATTTTAATAGCATTTTTCATGTCATTTCTTAATAAATAAATAAATAAATAAAACTTATAGAACATTTGGTTTGATCACCATTCACCGGCCCTTCTTCTTTCCTTAAGAGTAAATTAAATAATTGACAAGGTGGTTATTAATTGGAATAAATAGACTTAATCATGGAGTTAATTGCATTAATTTGAATAAATAGATTTAATTGCAGAATCAATTGAATTAAATTGGAATGCTTATTTTAATTTAGTGGATTAAAAATAATTATGAATATGTGGAAATTATTGATATGAAAATGTGATTACATGGAATCCTATGTGGATAGACTAGAATAAGAATATGTGGAGAGAATCATCTTGCTTTAATATATTAGTAAGATAGTTATTATGTAATAATTATTTATGTTAGATTATGTATTATAAAATATAAATAAACTTATTATTAAATATGCTTATAATCTAGAAGATTAAAGTTTCATCCGTTTTTACATAAAAGGAAAATAAAACTAAAATAGAGTTAAAAAATTAAATTTAAGATTAAGTTCTAGATTGATAACATTATGTTTTTTATCTATCAAGTATGCTAAAATATAAAATAATATTTCTATAATATTAGTTTTCTTTTTATCTAACAAGTTTTCATTCACAACCACAAAAAAGAAACTGTAAAATATGCATTTCTCAATCTTCATCATCCTTCATCTCTCTCTAGATATACATACACATATATTTTCCGGCCACCCACTTCATCAACGTCTTCACCCGTCCTCCATCTCTCTCTAGCTCGTTTTTTCCGGCTCTGGTCACCTCCAACCACATGGCATCGTAGAAACTAGAAACCCCCAAAGATCGCCCACCCCATTTAACTTCTTCAGCCCCTCACGCCGTGGCCAGTTTCCAGGGCGCTGCCCCACGCCGTTTCCGCGCCCGGTGTGTAATGGTGGTGTAGGGCGCAGTTTGCTGATGTGGCTCACCATCCAAACCCATGGCGTGATGGTAACACATAGTCTAATAAAATGTATATAATGGGTCAGAATTGGTCAATCTAAAAAAAGAAAATGATTGAAACGGGTCAAAACGGGTTGACATTTGAGTTTTTTTTAATGGAACGAGAAAAATGAAGGGAACTTTTTAGTTTTTTTACTTTTTTAGTTTTTGATTTATATTTCGAGCTATGATTTTTTAATTTTTTTTTTTGAATATTTTAGTGAGGGGTTTTTGATAGTTTTTTTACTTTTTGATTTATATTTCGAGCTATGATTTTTTATTTTTATTTTTTTTGAATATTTTAGTGAGGGGTTTTTGAAATGGTTTAAAATACGTTGAGATTTCAAAAACCACTCACTAAAATATTCAAAAAAAATAATTAAAAATCATAGCTCGAAATATAAATCAAAAACTAAAAAGGTAAAAAAACTAAAAAGTTTCCTCCGTTTTCTCTTACCATTAAAAAAAACTCAAGAAATATCAACCCGTTTTGACCCGTTTCAATCATTTTCTTTTTTTTTTAGTTTGACTCATTCTAACCCATCATATACATTTTATTACAACCCATGGGTCATATTTGCCACCCCTAGCTAAACCTAATTATATTTGTGTTCAATTGGAGCGGAGATAATTGATGTTTGCTATAATTCTAAAGAATAGTGGTGTAGATCTTAACAAAATAGTGACATTTTTAGGATGAGAAAATAATATTACAAAGTCTAAAAGTCATTCAGATAGGGGTCAGACACTCGGACGACCGTTTTGGCAAAAATATGCTCTTAGTTATCGAGTTACTTGAGCTCGGATCAATAAAGAAAAAAAGAATCTCGAAAGTAGCCGAGCCCGGGTCTCAGCTACAGCTCATTTAGTAATCGAGGGCGAGATTGAGTGTTGTATGATGACGGCGGGCCTTGGGTGTTTTGTAAGTTTTGCATATTTGAAAAATCACGTGTATTAGTTTCAAGCAGCACACTCGAGCGCGTTGGCTCATTTAAGATTACTGAAATGCGTATTTAAACCTCCCTTTGGATTAAAAATTCAATTGAAACATCGACGGCGGCCTCGATTGTTTTCGATTTAGCATGTCTAGTTAGTTTTCTAATCACCACTGGTGGGTGCAAACGAGCCAAGGCACACGTGTTAATTGAGCTCAGATCAGTAATAATAATAATAATAATAATAATAATAATAATAATAATAATAATAATAATAATAAAAGAATCTCGAAGTTAGCCGAGCCCGGGTCACAGGTACGGCTCGTTTAGTTATCGAGGCCGAGATCGAGTGATGGCAGACTGAAGCCGGAAAAGCATATACCATAAAAATGAATGAATATTGGTAACAAACAACGAAATATGAAAATCAAACGATAAGACCAGTAAAACCTATGGGAGTCGTTGGGAAGTAATTAACAAGCGGTTATTCCGTAAACTAAGCAATGAACCAACAAAGAAACCATGTTTAGGGTATTAAAACTATAGTCAAGAGTCATGATTACATGACATGATTATTACAATTACAACCTCCTAGATCTTCGTCCCCCCCCCCCCCCCCAAAAAAAAGTTAGGGTTTCAAGGTCAAAATTGGTAGTTATCCCACACGGTTGCACCACCTACACTTCCACTGCCACTCCCATTTCCATTTTCTCTGCCATTTCCTCCGCTTACACTTTCATTTCCTTTGCCATTTACTCCGCTTACACTTCCATTTCCACTTCCATTTCCTCCGCTATTTACATTCCTCCGCCTACGTTTCCGACATTTCCATTTCCCCCGTAAGCGGAGGAAATGGAAGTGGCAGTGGAAGTGTAGGCGGTGCAACCGTGTGGGATAATAGCTTGCTTGAACAGCTACAATAACAGCTACATGGAGGACTAGAGAATGCTGACCAGGTCAACAGCCTGCTTGAACAGCTTCAACACGCCCTTCAAGGACCACCCGGAGCTTAGTTCTTTGATTCGTTACATAGCCTAACCTTTTCTAACTAGTATTGCATGCCCACGTATACATAAGTACCACACACTAGACTGATGAGATGTTATGTGTTTACCATGATGTTATGCTTTTGCTGCTGCTATATGTTATGTTTCTACCATTATGTTATGCTTTTGCTGCTGTTATGTTATGTTTTTACCATGATGTTATTCTTTTGCTGCTGCTATTTGTTATGTTTTGCTGTTTTCTTTCCTTTTCCTTTTCTTTCTTACACCCACACCCACATGTGCGTATGTGAAACGGTAGCTTGCTTTTTTTTTGGCGATGCTATCATATAGGTGGTTCCTAATCTCTCTTTAACAAGACGCTCATAATTTGAAATGAATAAAAGGACCAAAGAGCTGCTGCCAACTTAGCTTCTTGAGCTTGGAGGAGGGTTTTTCGGTTAATGAACAACAACATTTTGGAGGGATTCAAGATGGCCGTTCAACATAGTTATGCATCCAGGTTTGTCTCCTCTTTTGTTCTTAAGATGACTGGCAAGTGGTCAATTCTTGAATGATTAGAGTGTTAGTTATATTTTAAAACAGTAATGTAAGTAATGTAATGGTAGGAATCTGAATACGTTAACTATAATGATCTAGATCTTGGAGGTTGCATGAGAGACAATGATAATGGTGAAATGAATTGGTGTCACACCCCGACCAATGAAGGCGGAAACGTCGAGGCGCGACATGATTGCTCATTGCACAATGACACTATAAAGTTACAATATTTAAACAACTCATTTAAATCCATATCATCATAAATAACACAACAATTGTCATACAAAATGCCAAATAGATAGATAAACAAATAACTTGTTCTTTTATTTTCTAATATCCTAAAGCCAAGATAATAAGTTTCTTCAAGTAATCCAATCAAGCTAACATCAAACCTGTAACATTGCATAAAATAGAGTTTGTCAACACGAAGGTTGATGAGCAATTTTCATAGTTTTGGATAATAAGTATATAGTATGAAATCCACAACTAGTATATGAAAACAATAAATAATAGCAACAATTTAGATAATAAAACCGTCAATAAGAATACATTGACGAACCGTCAATAAGAATACATTGACGACACCTTTCTATATGGGGATACCATATATACTCGGAATTAACGTATGATCATACTTTGATGAGGCTACCCGCCTTAGCATTCAAGAGGCTACCCGCCTTAGCATTCAAGAATTTGCACATAATCATGTAAAGCATATAACACCAAATCGAGCATTTATTGAAGTAAACATATACAATACGTGTTGTGGTTTAAGACTCAAGTATAAATCATTTGAATTTGAATAAGTATGCAATGTCACCCCCAAAACGAAAGATGGAAAACGGGGGATGAAAAAGTACTCACATTAACAAGTAACTTGAAAGATAGTGTTGTGAATAATCGGAGAGATCGGTTTAACGAGCAAGACCTATATTAAATGGGTCTTGTGTTAGCAGGTAGTCTTGGAAGGGTTTAAAATAAAATACATGACAAATAAAGTAAATAAATAAAGTTTAGGACTTAAAATGTAAATATTTGAGAAATTAAAGAAACGAGTTTTGTAAAATAAGTTTACTCGAAACCGGGTCTCGATATTCTATTCATTAGTTTTTTTCTTTTTTTACTCAACCTATGTTAAGTAATAATGTGGGTTAAAATGCGATATTGCAAAACCCTTGGTTATAAGAATACCCAAAACGAGGTTTAAACGAGTGTTCGGGTTTGTCGGTTCGAGACTTGATAATTGACCAAGCTCACAGTTAACTTCCCAATATAATAAATGTTATGAGATAACTCAATAAAATCAAAATAGACTTAACCAAGTATGTAGTTCTATTGTGAAGAACCTTAACGTTCGTTAAGCGAGTATTCGACCTTATCGGTTCAAACTTGTTATAAGATCAAGTTGGTTACCGACATGCCAAGTATGTTTAGAAACTAACTAAAATTGATTTAAAATATAATCTTGAAGAAAATTATGAGTTTTGGTGGCTAAAAACACACTTGTGTGTCTTAAGCGAGTGAACTCGGTTTATTTCGGTTTTTGGTTCGGTCCTTACTCGGAATAAGACCGAGGATGGTTACCACATACCCAATTACCATGGAACTTGTAAAATAACTTATAAATAATAATACTCAAGTTTTACATTCAAAAAGTTAACAATAATGCTTTTAAACAAAAGTTCGGTTTTTGATTCGGTTCTCAACTCGGGATGAAACCGAGGCTAGTCACCACATACCCAATACCATGGAACTTGACAAATATGAACAATAAACTAAAATATGTAGAAGTTAAGCAAGTATAACAAGTTATATGGTTAGATTTGTTAAATATATAAACAAGGACTACAAAGTCCTCCATGTAACCTTGCCTTACTAGCCCGACATTTCAACCGGCCGAGACCGGAGAAATGAAAGACCGAAGGTAAACAAGGAGTGTATATTATATATATGTTGTAACATCAAGCTTTAAGTATTGAGAAGTTAGTTAAAATGAAATATTAGCTTATGAAGAACAACCTTAGAATTCAACAATTTGAGAGAGAAATGAAGAAATGAGCAAGCACAAATGAAGAAGATGGGTGTGTATATATAGGGTAAGTTGAATGGGTCTTTCATAAAGGGTGTTTCATGAAAATGGGTTGGTTATAGACCCAAGAAAGCACAAACTACAAATGGGTCCTTCAAGTCTCCATTTTGGTAGTTTTAGTCCCTGGAGTTCGTTTTGAGCGTTTTCGGGGAATTTTAAGAACCGAAAAGGGTGTTTTTTTTATCCAACAACTATAAAACAAATATTTAACATACAATTCATCATTTTAATAATATCGAAAGGTTCGGGATACAAAACGGGTCGGGTTTACATTAAGAATACAAGTATAAAATAACCCGAAATTGACAAATATCACAATTGGGGTTGGTATGGAAATAAGGGTTTGGGTTTAAATGGTGACTTAAACCCAAACTTGGTTTGGTTTCATGCATTGGGTTAAATGGTACATGTTTCCTGGGGCCACCACAATAAAACAAAATACCTATTCGGTGATGGTATTATTTGAAAGAGATGCGATATTGATACATCAACCTCATGGTGATTGTACATGTCTGCGGAAGGGATAAAATAACAGATTTTACAGCCTATGTGGGCCGTATAGGACTTCAACAACTCTATAGAGTTTGACACACAATAACACAATTCAGACCCTATATAACACAAAAGACAAAATTATATATAAAAAAGACACAATAAATCACAAAATATAACGCAATGCCGAACAAAATTTAACACAATGTTTGAGTAATATAACACAATATCAGGAAAAAAAGACACAATTAATGACGAAAATAAACACAAAACACAATGATAAACAAAAAGACACAATAATCTTTTTCCCTCAAAAATGTTTTTTTAAGAACGAGGAAGACGGGTGAAAACATTTTTGTGTTTTTACTTATTTTGTTTTTTTATTAAATTTTGAGTTATGATTTTTTTTTTATTTTTTTAAGTGTTTTTTTGTGGCTACAAATCCTTCTCGATTTAAAACTTGCTTATTTGCTTTTTGAAAAGCAAAATAAGTAAGAACTTGCTTATTTGCTTTTTGAAAAGCAAAATTTATTTGACAAAGCTCCTCCAAAAGCTTTAAATTGCATCTTTTCCAAAAGTGCCTTTTGATTATATAAAAAAAACAAATAAGCAAATTTAAAAGCTCACCCAAACACCCCTTAAAATGATAATAGTTCATTTCATATTCCCTTGTCTTATCTTATTTTCTATGAGAATATTAAAGTGATAAGTTGTTATCCGTTTAACTAGTCAAAATATGATTTTGGTAGTTCGATCGTGGAATTTCTTTGTTTCTGTATTTCTGGAATATGAGTGTGTGACTTGTTATAATTGATCCTATTGATAGTACAGAGAATGGGTCTGTCATCTTGATAGAGATGGTTCTCCTTCGTCGGATATTTATTCTAGTATCTGGAACACGGAATATATGAAATAGATTAAGAAATATTTAAACTATGATTCATACTTAATATTCAAACCTCGCGGCCAGACTCCAAAAAATTTCCAAGAATTAGAATTTAGAAATATAAATCGAAATTTTTTCTTCTTTCAAATTTCAAAAGCCTTTTTATACTTATTTTGACTCAAAGATAAATCTTTCTTCGGATTTTTGGTTATTATCTATTCGTGGAATAAGCGATGATCCGATGGTTCTTACTCAGGGAATCTTTGGGCTTAACTTAGTATTTTTAATGAATCATCGTGGTTCTAGTATGAATTTGAGGTTTGAATCGATTCATAGGGTCTTAACAAGAGAATTCCTATAAATAATAAATAAAACAAATATAATAAAAATGATAGACAAAAACAAATCAAATAAAAAGAAAAAATAGGGAAGAGATAATTCAAGAGGCCCATAAGGATCAAGATAAAGACAACTGAGCCAACTTGATATTTTGGTATTATCGCCACAAAGAAGAAGAAGAACTTTCAGATTTTTTTTATTCTTATCTTCATAGCAGATTGAATCAGAAAGTAAGAAGTTTCAAACTTTCTATTAAATATCCGTTCCAACCAGTATTTGGGTGTTTTTGCTTGAGCTGTACGAGATGAAAGTCTCATATACAGTTCTCGGAGGGGGGATCGCACCTATCTCAATAAAGTTTATGATTGGTTTGAAGAGCGTCTCGAGATTCAGGCGATTGCGGATGATATAACTAGTAAATATGTTCCTCCTCATGTAAACATATTTTATTGTCTAGGGGGGATTACGCTTACTTGTTTTTTAGTACAAGTGGCTACAGGATTTGCTATGACCTTTTACTACCGTCCGACCGTTACTGATGCTTTTGCTTCTGTTCAATACATAATGACTGAAGCTAATTTTGGTTGGTTAATCCGATCAGTTCATCGATGGTCGGCAAGTATGATGGTCCTAATGATGATCCTACATGTATTTCGTGTATATCTCACCGGTGGATTTAAAAAACCACGTGAATTAACTTGGGTTACAGGTGTGGTTCTGGCTGTATTGACTGCATCTTTTGGTGTAACTGGTTATT
>NW_027491650.1:177500-182500 GCF_021521415.1 Bidens hawaiensis
CCAGGGCCCCTGACACAAATAGACGCCTCACGAGTTCCATAGAGATTACTTCTCAATACGATTTCTTTCAAATTCATTAAAATTTCATGTACTGATTCTTGAATACCCATTATGGTAGAATATTCGTGTGAGATTTTCTCAGATTTTGCGCGTGTGATACATGTTCCTTCGATTTCTCCAAGCAAAGCTCTTCGCATCGCAATGCCTATTGTGTCTGCTTGACCTTTCATAAGTGGAGACAGAATAAAGCGCCCATATAAAAGACGCTTACTGTCTGCTGCTGATTCAACACACTTCCACTGTAGTGTCCGAGTAGATACTGTTATTTTCTCTCGAACCATAATAATATTATTTGATCTGATCATTGAATCATTTATTTCTCTTGTTTCTCTTGCTATTGAAATCTCTTCAATTTTTTTCTACACACGTCTTTTTTTCGGGGGTCTACAGCCATTATGTGGCATAGGGGTTACATCCCGTACGAAAGTTAATTGTATACCACTTCTGCGAATAGCTCGTAATGCTGCGTCTCTTCCGAGACCGGGACTTTTAATCATGACTTCTGCTCGTTGCATACCTTGATCTACTACTGCACGAATAGCATTTGCCGCTGCGGTTTGAGCAGCAAACGGCGTCCCTCTTCTTGTACCTTTGAAGCCACAAGTACCAGCAGAGGACCAAGAAACCACTCGCCCTCGTACATCTGTAACAGTCACAATGGTATTATTGAAACTTGCTTGAATATGAATAACCCCCTTTGGTATTTTACGTATACTCTTACGTGAACTAGTACGTCCACGTGAAGTCTTTTTCTGTATAGCTTTTGCCATATTTTATCATCTCATAAATTTGAGTCAGAGATATATGGATATATCCATTTCATGTAAAAAAAGATCCCCCTTCTTATTTGTATATTGGGTCTTTAACGAGTCTTATTATCCTTGTCTTTGTTTATGTCTTGGGTTGGAACAAATTACTATAATTCGTCCCCGACGACGGATTAGTCGACATTTTTCACAAATTTTACGAACAGAAGCTCTTATTTTCATATTTGCCACTCCTTACTTTAATTTTGAATCCATTTCTTGGAAGAAAATAAGTTTCTTGAAATTTTCAATTTCAAATCGTATTTCCACGAAAGAAATAGTGAAAACACCTAATCTTTCGAATCTTTGTTGCGGAGTCGATAAATTATACGACCTCTGGTTGAATCATAACGACTTACTTCAATTTTGACTCTATCTCCTGGCAATATTCTTATAAAACTACGTCGGATCTTTCCTGAAACATAACCTAGAATCATATCTTCATTATCTAAACGAACCCGGAACATGCCGTTGGGAAGCGATTCAGTAATTAAACCTTCATGAATCCATTTTTGTTCTTTCATTCCAGGTAAAACCTCCTTGAAGTATCAACTAGTGAAGGAAGAACCCTATTAGACAACCCACCCCTTATCTTTTCTTTTTCACAAAAAAGAAGTTTCCTATTCAATTCGGATATTAGAAAGATTACCATATATAACACAAAATTTCTCCGCCTATTCTTTCTAGTCGAGCATCTCGGTCTGTCATTATACCCCGAGAGGTAGAAAGAATTACAACTCCCATCCCGCCTAAAATTCTAGGAATTCTTTGATAGTTAGAACAGATTCGGAGACCCGGCCGACTTATCCGTTTTAAATTTAAAAGATTTCGATAAGTACTTTTCCTATTCCTTCTATGTCGTAGGGTTAAAACCAAAAAATATTTGTTGTTTTCTCGATGTTTTCTCACGTTTTCGATAAAACCCTCTCGTAAAAGTATTTTAACAATACTTTGGCTGATATTAGTAGATGCTACTCGAACCAGGCTTTTTCTATACATATCGGCATTTCGTATAGAGGTTATTATGTTAGCAATAGTATCACTACCCATGATTAATTAAAATGATTGGTGCCTCCAAATTTGGATATAATCAACATGCTATTTTACGTATTTTTTTAGAAATTATGAATATTCATTTTGAAAGGTATATACGTGAGACAAAATCTACTAAATGAATCTTAATCTATTTATTTTAAATACCCTACTATAACCTATAACCATATCGTGGTCTCGTTTTATAATAACTCGGGAGCTAATGAAACTATTTTAGTAAAATTGAACTGTCTCAATTCTCGGGCAATCGCACCAAAAACTCGAGTTCCTTTTGGATTTTCTTCTTGATCAATCACAACTGCAACATTGTCATCATATCGTATTATCATACCGTTGTCACGTTTAAGTTCTTTACAAGTACGTACAATTACAGCTCTGACAACTTCTGATCTTTCTAGAGGCATGTTTGGAACTGCGTCTTTGATCACAGCAACAATAACGTCACCAATATGAGCATATCGACGATTGCTAGCTCCTATGATTCGAATACACATCAATTCTCGAGCCCCGCTGTTATCTGCTACATTCAAATGGGTCTGAGGTTGAATCATATCATTTTATTTTATTTTTTTTTATCTGTTTTTTACAATACAAAGTTCGAAGAAAAAAAGAAATATTATTTGTTCAAAAAAAGAAACCTGCACCCGTTATTTTTAAGGCCTATTTCTTTTTTATCTTGAAATAATGAATTGAGCCAGTATAGGCATTTTAGACGCTGCTATTGAAATAGCCCTTCTGGCTATATTTTCTGTTACTCCACCCATTTCATAAAGGATTCGACCTGGTTTAACAACAGCTACCCAATATTCGGGAGAGCCTTTACCTGAACCCATACGTGTTTCAGCGGGCCTTACTGTAACTGGTTTATCTGGAAATATACGGACCCATATTTTTCCACCGCGACGTGCATTTCGTGTCATTGCTCGTCGACCCGCTTCTATTTGTCTAGATGTGATCCAAGCGGGTTCAAGTGCCTGAAGAGTGTATTTACCAAAACAAATAGTATTACCTCGATAAGACATTCCCTTCATTCTTCCTCTATGTTGTTTACGGAATCTGGTTCTTTTGGGGTTATAGTTGATGGTTTTTTTTGAATTCCATCTCTACTACAGAACCGGACGTGAGAGTTTCTTCTCATCCAGCTCCTCGCGAATATATCAATTCAAATTCAAGATTTTGAATTCAATTCAGATAGAAAATAATTTGAATTAACTTTAATAAGTAATATACTGAATCATGGATTTCATTTAATCTAGATTAAATATATTATTAATTTGTATATATTGTTTTTATCGATAACTAAATATAAATATATTAAATAACTATTTTTTCTTATATTTATCTATTTTTTATTTATCTATTTTAGAATGTTTTATAATGTTAAAACAAATCTTTCTTTTGTTTTACTCTTTATCGTATTGGATTGACCCAATTTTAGCAATCCAAGAAAATAAAGTTTTCGCGGGCGAATATTTACTCTTTCAATTTCTATTTCAGTTCTCTCATTAGTTCATAATTTTTCCGAATAGATGAATTGGTCTCTGGCCGGTTCCGCCATCCCGATCAATGTATCATTCGAATTCTTTTTCACTAAAATCTTTTGAATTCACAGGTTCCATCGTTCCCATCGCTTCTTAATTAATGGTTAGGTCTGAATTCTACAACGGAGCTATTAGTTTTTGAGTCAATATTCTTAGTCTTTATTGGCTCGAAGCTCTTTATTTTTTGTTCGATGAGCAAATCCCATTAATGATGAATCCGTATTGATGCTTTATTACGCAGATTTTTTCTAAGATGACTCATAGACCTTACATATTGGAATTCTATATCTATATCATCAATATTCTTTATTCTTTTTCTTTCTTTCTCTCATCCTTCCATTTATCCATACCCTTTCTTTTTGATTTCGATTGACAACTTAGAAATTTTTTAATAAAAAAGATTTCAGTTGCTACAACAATATGACCAATATATCATATCTTGACTGGTTCTTTGGATCCAGATAATACGAACTGATGAGTTGGTTATTACTTCTATAGTTATTTGTTTATACTATGAGGCTGGTTTTTTATACTAACCCTCAAAAAACCAACGAGTCACACACTAAGCATAGCAATTTTATCAAAAGATTCATTGAATTTTTATTAAACTCTATAGAATTATAATTGTTCGTTTTTTTATTGAACATAAAAAAAAGAATAAACGAATTTATCATTTTTTGTTCCATCGCTGGATAGAATGCAAAGGGAAATAAAGGTTTATTATCCACCTTCTATAAATATCCAATTTTTTATGCCTAATACCCCATAGATTGTTCGAACTGTATATGAACAATAATCAATTTTAGCTCGAATGGTTTGTAGTGGAACCCTACCCTCTCTGATCCATTCAACACGCGCAATTTCTTTTCCGTCGATACGTCCTGCAATTTGCACTTGAATTCCTTTTGTATCTGCTTGTTCAGTTAATTCTATAGCCTTTTTCATCGCTTTGCGAAAATAAACTCTATTTTTTAATTGTCCGGCTATAAATTCTGCAAGAATATTAGGGTTTCTATAAGGCTTTTCAATTCGTGTGATAGCAATGTTAAGTTTTAGATTTACAGAATGAAATTCTTTTTGTAAATTCATCTGTAATTCTTCGATTCCTCGGGGTCGACTTTCAATTAATATTTTTGGAAATCCCATATAGATTATGATTTGGATTAGGTCGATTCTTTTTTGAATCTCTATACGTGCAATTCCCTCGACGCCAGAAGATGTTTTCGTATTTTTTTGTACATAATTCTTGATATAATTTCTTATTTTTTGATCTTCTTGTAGACCCTCAGAATAATTTTTTGGTTGTGCGAACCAAAGGGAATGATGACCTTGGGTTGTACCAAGTCTGAAACCAATTGGATTTATTTTTGTCCCATGTTCCCCCATTACTATACATATCATAATACGACATAGTTGTATCCTTTTTTTTCCATTTAGCTTTTTGTGACCATGTAATAGAGTCGGTATCTATATATTCATCTAAGGATATATCTTTCATTACAATAGTTACATGGCAGGTCGGTTTTTGTATCGCAAAACT